>NW_024884733.1:1937683-2055279 GCF_019232065.1 Centrocercus urophasianus | reverse complement strand
CCTATTTTTTTTTTTTTTTTTTTTTTTTTTTTTTAATCAGAAAAGAGTATGTATCTATCGAGTGGACCTTGTAATTTTGTTTTTCAAGGCACATACAAGGTGTAATTGCACACATCATGCGAGTAACATAGTATGCCTCTATGTTGACAAGAATAGACCAGCAGTGATACAAAGTGAGTCTCATGTGAAATCTTAATTGAAAGATTCCTTGAGAAATGTCTGAAAAATCTCACTGGCAGGTGAAGGTGTTTTTTAATCACTGAGAATAAAGACTTCAATCAATATGGTTCAAACTATTTACCCCAGAGCAGTAGAGCAGTGTTTTTTGTTTTTTTGTTTTTTTTTGAAATGGTGTTCATAGCTTCGGGCTCAAGGCCAAGAAAATTTAGCCTCCCGAGTTCTTAACATAATTATTGTTTTCTCTATTATCTAGCAAAGGTGTTAATTTGCTTCCCAGTAATTAACTTCCCTATGTGATTGTCAGGAAGTTTAATCGATAGTATGAACAGATAGACCAAGCTGTCATTCCTTCTGTGACCAATACTCGTCACCTCACCCCTGTGGAGGTGTCACTGTTTTAATAAAATGAACAGATGTGATGTGCAGAATTTCTTCAGAGAGCTAGTATCTAAATTGTTCCTCTTTGATTCCAAACGTGAAGGTGCAGCCAATCAAATCTTGGCAATACAATAGCCTCAGGATCAAACCTAAGAGCATTATATGCCTCCTGCTAAAGCAGCACCTGACAAATCAATTTATTAAAGATTCACACTGCACTGAATTCTCAGACACTTTAAACGCTGTGATGATATTATAATACAAGGAGGAGCAGAAGGCTTGATCTAATATAATTCTACTTATGTCCATTATGTACCGGACATAATGCAGTTCTCTTCAGAGCTGGCGACAGACTCATTCCTGGTGGAATTCCAATCTGCCTTGGCAGCTTTGGACTTTCTTTATTAAGAAGGATGTAACTCAACGGTCTCACTTTTCTTCCAGAGCAATGTTGTCTGTTCTGACTCGTTGATTCTTAAATCTTCTCTTGTAAAATCTTGACACTGGTTATTTACTTCAGTGTGCTTTACAATAATATTTTGTTTCATTTATTTCTTTTCTTAAACTATTCCTCTCTGACATATTTAGTCTATTTGCTTTATTCAGTTTTTAAACTGTAGGAGTTATCAGTAAGACCAAGAACAATAAAATTAGCTTTTGAGCTGGTAGAGATTGTGCCTAAATCTACACGTGAGAATTATATTCTATACATTATATGCATTTACAGTGCTACGGAATTATAACAATAGTAGCACTAGATCGAAAGTGGAATGTCTGTACTTCAGAAATATTTGTGTAACAGAATAAATGACCGGAATGTTCATATGAATTCCAAAATAATCCATCATTCAAAATGCATAAATTCATTGAGAATTTTTTCTTGATTGCTTGCAATTAATTCCAAAGAATGCCAAGCTGAAGGACAGTGATACAAGCTTTTGAAAGGAGTTAAGATTCAGAATCACCCCTGAAAGAATAAGTAACAGGGTGAAGGAAATGACCTTGGAATTTACAGAGACAGCTATTGGAGTCTAGTTTGTTCATTTCTGAAAAGGTTTCATTTGGATTGGGAATAAGAAACAACTCACATATTGTTATAAGGAATCAGCATTCCTTCTGTTTATTCTGTTCATGCTGCCATGTTTAACTCCACATGATTTTCTCTTTTATTTATGCACCAAGATGAGACTGTGAAAGGAGTATCTGGGCTTTCCTTTTTCCTAAGAAATTGCATACTAGCAAAGGATCAGAGGATCTCTGCTCAGCAATCCCACCTTCAGCTGCATTAATATTTTGCCCAGTTCTTTCCTCCTTGAAAAGTCTACAGTTTAGTGGAACTGTGGCAGTTCCTCTGAAGATGGCCTTGCTGCACTCCTCACTTCAAATAAATAAACAAATAAACAAAGCCAACAGGGAAAAAAGGGAAAAAGAAAGAGAAACAGGAACGGAAACAGAAAGGAAGAAGAAAGAAGGAAATGGAAAAACTTAGCCCACTATAAGAATCATAGAAATTTGCTTTCCTCGGCACTTGCAAAGCAGTTAGATCACACCTGTTCAAACTGCCTCTCCAGTATTAAATGCTGAGCTCCTCTCCTCCTTTATTTATAATCTATATTTACAGAGAATATCTTTTCTTCTCCTTGTCCTTCAGAAAGTTCGAAAGAGAGTTTATTTACTTTGGAGAGGTGCTTTAATTATGGGGAGCGCAGAATGAATTATCCTAGATGGAAAAAAATATATGTATAAGAAAGAAAAAGAATTAAAGTTCACTTTTATTATATTTTCTATGAAGATATAAGGTGATTTTAAGCTGCAATTTTAGGTTTCCTTCAACTCTATTATTTTCAAAGATAGATTTCTTGAAATACAGCTGTTTGTCTTACTACTTTGTTTTCTTGTCTTATGAGTCATGGTGGTCTATTTTAAAAAGCGTATATCTTTTATAAATCTCTTTAATAATATCTACACAATACTGAGGTAGCATTTCTTTGAACAGCAACCACATCCAGCAGTTTGAACTGTAGACCCTATTGCTTTTTATTCTTTCAAACTACCAGATTTGTGGTTTGAGGTTTCAATTTACAGCTGACACTGGTATTTGACTTGCTGTAATATTTTATGCCCTGGTTACAATTAAAAGCATTATTATGGGAAAGTAATGATATTACCATGGTCATGTTGCTAGAGTCAATTTTTTTTTCACATATATTCCTGTTTTATAAAAAAATGTGATGGACTGTTGGGACTTATGAGATTGTTCCTGTCAGATAAGTCTTGCTTCTCACACTAATTGCAGTTATAATTATGGACTCCAAGCAGGATGTAGTTGCCTGAACTATGAGAAAATGTAAGATTATTATTTGTATTACATGGCAACAATTAAATTTGGAGCCTACTGGGCAAAGTATTGCCCTATAAAGAAATAATAAGAGACAGGCTCTTCTCTAAAGAGCTGACAATCTGAACAGAAAAGACAGTTGTGATACAGTGAAGATGAAGAGTTATCTACAAAATGTTAGAGAATATTGAGGAGAAATTGCTAAAGTTCATTTGGCTCAGCTTGGATTGTTATCTCTTGTTACTCATTCGTGTGAGCACCAACAATACTGCCTCAAGTGACCTGGACATATCACAAGGGGCTACATGGCTGTGGAGGGTGAGGATGGGCCCTTCCTCATCCTTCTGCGTTTGCACAGAAATGTGTAATGCAGGGTTACTGTAAAAGAATAATAATTTTTTAAAAAAGGAGAAACATAATCCAGCAGCATGTCTACCCCAGCGCACTCAACACATGAAGTAAATAAAATAAATCTGAACTACGCACGAGGTCACAGAGATAAAACATTTAGAATAGCAGAGATAGGGAGGGACAGCTTCCCTCACTGCAGCGTTGTGAATCCACTGCTCCTATTGTTATGGTCCAAGAAGATAAATGGATTCCCAAAGTAGCAGTGGTTTGTGAAGATTCGTGGTCTTTTACAAGTAGCTATCGTCATAAATCAAAGCTACACAGAGCATGAATTCACTTGAGCAGATTTGTATGAATCGCTCTCGTTTGAACTGGTGTGTAAGACTAGATGCACCATCACATGCATTTGTAAAGGACTAGTAAATTTTTGACAATTTGCCATAAACTTATTATCACGTTTTGTTAGTTGAAAAGTGTAACAGCTTTTGGTTATGAAGTATTATACAATTCAAGACTGTGATGGCAGAATTTTAATACCTTTAGTACAAATTAAGCTCTATAGAAAAAGAAGATATATATAAATGACAACTGCATAGATTTTACAGACAAGGCCTAAGTGTTGGAAATGCTGTCAATCAAGGTAATGAACACACAACATTTTATCCACTATAAAGATTTTCAAAGACTTTTTTATTGTTGTTCTTGGATAAATAAAGAAGAAAATGTATCATTAAAGTGTCATTTAGAGAAATGATAAAATAGCCCATTTCAATAGCTATCTAGTGGTAAATTTTGACATAATGATATGATATACAAAGTGGTTTTCTCCTACTGAGAGTCTTTTCCTGGGTTTTGATAAATAAAAAAAAAATGCTACAGTCTGAATTCTTATCCATAAGCCCATCTCAAATAGTATGCCACTGAATAAGGAACTCTTAAACTGGCCAGGCAAAACAATTTTTCAGGTATTTTCAGATTCCTTTTGTTCAATAATATATATATATATATTTTGCACATTTGAATGCTTATTCAGAAGAAAAAATAAAAGACAATTTAAGATTGAATTAGACTGTACAATTAACAATTAAACAAGAATATATATTTCCTGAAACTTTATGTTGTAATTTGACTGGAAGGCCACCTGACAGCAACGGACCTGGGAATATGTTTTGAATATGAGTCATCAGTGTGCTCAAGTGGTCAAGAATGCCAACACCATCCTATCCTACATCAGAAATAGTGTGATCAGCAGGACTAAGGAGGTGAACATCCCTCTGTATCTGGCACTGGTGAGGCCTCACCTCAAATGCCGTGTTCAGTTTTGAGCGCCTCTTTAGAAGACAGACATCGAAGCCCTGGAGTGTGTCCAGAGAAGGACAATTAAGTTTTGAAGGGTTTGGAGCACAAGTCCAATGGGGAGCTACTGAGAGTACAGGGATTATTTAGAGTAGTGAAATAGAAGCTCAGAGGAGATCTCACTGCTCTCTGTAATGACCTGAAATGTAGCAAGGCAGGGGTCATTCTCATCTCCCAACCAACAATAGGATAAGAGGAAATGTGCTCCATCAGAGGAGGAGCACAGCAAGGCATGCTGCACAAGGAGCCTTTCTGAACTAGGGAGATGCTGGGGTAGTAAGGAGGCCCACAAGCAGATATCCATAAGAAGTTGGAATGAACAATAGTTTTGCACCTTCCTATGAGTGCTATGCTCATAGCAGAAGCGAAGATCGTTCCCAGACTTTACGCAGATTGTGCCTTGGGCTGTGAGGAGAAAATTGCTGTGTTTCTAATCCCATATAGACTAGAGAGAATCACTTTTGTATTGATAGGGTAAGCAGTAGCTCTTATTTAAAAGAAAAAAATTAGGAACAATAATTGGATTTGTTCCATTTATGCAACAGAAGAAAGGGAGAAGAAAGTGCGTTGATATTATGTGACATGTTATGCAAGCCTTACGCTGCACAGTCAGATGTTTGCTTATGCTACCATTATTAACCCAGTGCTTTGGATTCCCCAGCTGGGAAAACTACATTGACTTCCAAGATGCTTCCAAAGATCCTCCAAAAAGGATCTTAAGAAACACACCTGCACAGAACATTTTGATATTCTGGAAGAGTTCCAAAAAACCACTTGGCTTCAGCTGAAGCAAAAACTGAAGTGTGCTATGGTCTTGTATGCATGAATGGTCTTGTATAGGTTTTGTAATTCAAAATATCAGGGATATGCAAAATATTTAGAGCAAAAGACTCAAGGGTCCTGCTCTCCTCCAATACAGAGAGCAGGCACCTTTTTTTTCCTTGTTACAGGGAATTGTCAGATCTTTTGATGAGACTCATTGCATTTTTATGGTCTCTGCTGGCTCTGTCTGCGGAGTACTTATCTGTGTATTCAGCATTGTGCCCTGCTCCTATACTGAATAACACTGAGAATCCAAGTTACAAGCTAAGTAGTTCTAGGTATTTATTACAACCTAAATGTGTCTGATATGCATCTGACTCTAGCAGTAATGTTTACTTCCATTGTGATACTTTACATTTATTCTTTGCTGCTGAAATATGGTATGCCATTTCAATCTACTCACTACTAACACATGGAAGATAAAGCTTGCAGAAGGGGAAGGTGAAAAGTAAATGTGACCATCTATAAATGGAAAGTTATGTTAACTTGTTTGATCAATCACTGTATATTATATTTTTCTCAGTATTGAAGTGAGTAGTAAGAAAAATTGTATTACATATGCACTTGATATCTACCAATGAAAAAATAAATTAGAAAGTACTGAAATCTTATCATATGTTGTATCAAGTATCATGTTTTAATATCATCACTTTGTATGTCTCCCAGCACTATACTACTAGCTGTTAATCTTCATGAATGGCTGGTATAATGTGTTGATTAGAGTGTAATAGTTTAATCATCTCTCAGTGGTAGGAGTTCATGTTGTAGTTTCACAGATCATGAAATGTGTCTGTTTAAGATATGAGCACATTATCTTTCCTTTCTTTTTTTTTCTTCTTTTTATTTTTTTCAGAAGGCACTATGTAACCATGCTCATTTTATCTCTGTCTCTCTTTTACCTGCAGTGTGGTGCTCATTAGCATGATCATTCAAGGCACAGGGATAGTCAAGGATGATGTTTATTACAGGGAAAAAAAGAGCACTTTCTTATTGGAAATGCATTTGCATTGCAAGTTAAAGACTGTAAACCCTCCTTATCATGTCTAAACACTGCATCTGATTAGTTGTTAGCTGTAAAGCTTGCAAAGGACAACAAACTGACAATGGTTCTTAAGTTATTACACAAATATGAAAATTGAAAAGGCATATTCTGAGTACATTCTCTCCTCTGGGATGTATATATATATTTTTTGGCATCATGAACCTGAGTTTGAGTAAATATACCAGTGTCTCTGAAGAACAGAAGAGAACGTAAAAGTTATCAATTAAAACAGGTATTTAGGAATGCAACTTTTGGATCTGATCCTTCCTGAGTGCATTAGTACACTCTTCTGAAGTCAGCAAAGCTTGGATGATTTATACAACCTGCAGATCTGAGTTTTGCCAAAGGGTGTACTTTGAAACAGTTCACTTACCCCTATTTATCTTTTTTTTTTTTTTTTTTTTTTTAATAATTATTTTTAGCACCAGTAAATAAATTTGAAAATGCACTCTTCAGGCTTGCATGGCTTCACCAAACCTGCTTCAGACAAGTCAGACTTAATCCCTTCTCACAGTAGTTGTGCAAGCCTTGAAGGAAAAGGAAGTTTGGGATGTGCTTTGCAGGGAGATTAAGGTGTAATTTTCTCTTTGTTACTTGGGAATTGTTTTCCTAGAACTGCACCAAGAGACAAAATGCTGATCATCTGGTATAGTAAAATTTTCAAAATACTTCTATTGAATTTAACTTTTTTTCAGAAGCAAAAACAAAAACAAAAAAAAGCAATACCTGGGGTTAGATGCTTAGTCTTTTTGGACATGGGATAAAATTAGAGGAAAAAAAAAAACCCCAAACCACAAAGATTAAGAGTTAGGCTTCAAATACTTCATGAAATAAGCAAAAACCCTCATTTTCCTTACTTTCTTCCAGAGATAGCAGAGGGGCAGTGGTACTGATCTCACAAAGAGAATAGCATAAGGCTAATATCCAAAGAGGAAGGCATGGCAAGAAAATGAATAACACATTGCCAAAGAGATTCCAGATGAATCATTAAAACCACTTTATTAAATATTAAATCATCCTCTTTGCCCCTTCCCTTTCATTTTGTACCTTCCAGAAGGTCTTTCAATACTATTTATCTTCCAGTGAATGGTAAACCATCACAGAATATTCTATGGCAGAAAATACCTGTTTTATTTCATCCTGACCCTGTGCCCCACTGAATATGGAGGTTGGCTGATCTAGCTCGTTTAGGAAAGAAATTTCTTATTACTCTGTTAAAAAAAAAATATATATATATATATATGTATATATGTATATATATATATCTCCTTTTTTTTTGTTTGTTTTCCTATTAAAATATTCTTCTATAGAAAAAACTAAACCAAGCAGGCATACCTCTTGATTTGATTGTAGTAGAATATTCTCTCATATTAGCAGACATTTTCCCTAATCAACCCTTTCCCAAAAGAAATCTAAACTTACAGAAATATTAAATATTATGAGCAATTTTAGTTCTAAGCAGGAGGCTGCTTCAGCCTGTTGGATCATTGCATTCACAATATACTACCCAAAAGGTGCAACTGGAAAAGTGAAAGCAATAGGATGAGTGACTTTTATGCAGTAAAAAGCAGCAGGAGGGCACACAAAATTAAAGTACGGAAATATGGAAACAAGAAAGTATGGAAACAAGAAAGAATAGAATATATATATGTATGTCATATATATATATGTATATTCAAGAGTGGTATTTATTTCCTCTTCCTCTCCCCTTCACCTCATTCCCCGATGCTCCCAATTAGAGCCCTTTTTAGATGAAGTTTATTAAGTTTCAAAACTTATAATTCAGCTTGTAAATTATACTGCTCGTGAAAATAGACTCACTGATTAATAAGATTCTGTTAATGAGATTCAATCTATATATCCTACATGGACTAAGCTAGCAGAACAAATCAAAAAGTGAGGGATATTCACAGTATGAATTCACAGTTAATGTGTGGATTAAGAACTCTTTCTTTTGAAAGTCTAACTTATAATGGCTTATTGTAGTCTAAGAAAGAGTAGGTTTGTGACACCATATTTACTTGACTTTCCTAAGTATTGGAATATACTTCATTTAAGATCATTTTCCATCTTCTCCATATGGGTCAAAGTATAGTGATCTTTAAATGTGCTTTCACTTTTAGGCCCTAAATTTGAAGGTGAGTAGCTCTGATTCTTATTTAATCCTTATGTTCTCCAGGTTGAGAAATAATGACAAGCTTGAATTGCCTTTTAAGATCAGTTTAATATTTATGGCTTTAATTACTTTTTTGTTTTTAAAATAATATTATCACAAAAAATATGGTTAACTTTCTACTTTGAAAACTTCCATTCTAAAATTGCAAAAGATCATTTGAATATATTAGAATTTCAAGAATAACCAAAGAATAAGTTCATTTTTACTCTAAAAATAGCTAAAAATACATAATTAAAACCTAATAAATTTTGTCTCTTTTTTTTTTTTTTCAGATGAATTCAAATTATTTATGAAAAGGCTGCCCATGAATTATTTTCTGAACACATCTACTGTAATGCATTTGTGGACAATGGATTCTAATTTTCAACGTCGCTATGAGCAATTAGAAAACAGCATGAAGCAACTATTTCTCAAGGCACAGAAGATTGTTCACAAGCTCTTTGGCCTTAGTAAGAGATGTCATAAACAGCCACTCATCCGTATGCCAAAGCAGAGGTAAGAAAATTTGCCTATTAAAATCTGAATAACTCAGTGTTTCATGCTAGTATCTCCTTAATGGCATGGATGTTATAATGCATGACACACAGTATATGTACAGAATATAGTCTTTGCATTTCTAGAAGTTAAACAATGCCAACCTTCAATATTTTTCTGTTTGTATTTTCCAAAATGTCATGGGAAAAATCATAATAAAACCTGATTTGTATACAACTTTATTATTAGAAGCAACTTCGAAATAGCATGAACATCCAGATTCACCCCCTTTGGTTTGCCCCTTTTTTACAGAATTGTATTTTCAGTGGAATTTGGCCAATTGTAACAGTGCCAAATAATTGTATATAGAATACTGAATACCTATTCTGAAGCCAGCTTCACTATTTTAAGAACTTTCCAGGTCATTATACAGTATATACTACATACTATTGATTTCTTGTCTCATTTGTCAGATATAAATTAGATTTGAAAAGATGCCTAAGGAAAGAAAATGTGTTTTAGTTCTGCCTAGAAACTGAGAGATCCCGAAAGCTTGCTAGTCAAATCTGTATTAACATAAGTGCTTATTGTGAATTGCTGATCGAAAATGGCTTTATTGAAAGTAGTGGAAGGACAGTAGAGTAAATCTAAAATGAATGAGCTTTTAGGGAAATTATTCTTCTGAGCATCATGGGATTAGTCCAGTGACTCCTGAATTTAGCTCATTTCTCCATCAGTTGTGAAGAAATCTAGTTTAGATTCAGTGTTCCAGAACTGCCAGGGGTACTGCACTGTCCTTTGCTTTCAGCTATGCTGAGGCTCCAATAATTTCTTTGGCTTTTGGTAGCACATAGCTATTCCATCCTCTTTTTCTTTCAGAAGGTGGTAGCCATTATGGCTCTCATGCTCTCTCTTTCTACACATTGTGCTCTGCTTTGTGATTTACTAGTTGAAACAAAAATATATAATTTTCTCTTTAGGAGTAATTCCTAAAATTCCTAAATAAATTGCAGGAAACAGAATCCACCCTCACATTATTATTTTTTTCCCCACCAAAATTGAAAATAATCAAGCCCTTCAGCATAATTTTTGGGGCTATCTTTGATCAGGCATTGAATATTGAGTATACATGAAATGGGGTGCAAAAAGCTAACATCAGTTGAAACTGATCACAGCACATCTGCCATGCGTTTGTTATATTAAATTTTATTTTTGTGTTGTTGTTTGTAGTTGTTGCTGTTGTTTTTGTTTTGTTTACAAAAGGCAGAATATGTGAGTTCACACTTTATTTGTTGATAACAAATGTAACCAGAAATGAGTACTCTTGTTCTACAGGGAGTTGTACTAAGCTTCCATGGCAGTTTAATTTTGCAACGCGTTTCTGACATAGAAATATCAGAACTTACTTCTAAAAAAGTTACATCTTGTTTTGGTGACCACACATTTTTTTTGCAGTCCATCCAGAATATGATGTTGACATAGTGATGAACAGAGATGGCTCAAGATCAATGCTAATGGCATTTTTTGAAATACTTTTCTAGTGGAATACATTTAGCAAAAGTGAGAATTTTCCAAGGATGGATTCCAACTGATTATCTAGGAAAATTGCCTTCTGACACCAGGGGTTTTATGGCTGAAAGAAAGAGCTTTAAACTGAGAAATGTGAAGGAAAGGTCAAGCTAAACATTTTCAAACTTGCTTAAGAAGACAACAACAAAACCTCAGGCAGATAGTTGGAGATAGAGGAATGGATAAAGAACTCAATGATGGAAAGAGGAATAATAAGAATGTAAACACAGATCTTGACACAATAATATTTGTGTGCTTCTAGTGGTAACAGTATACTTAATCCAAACACAGTGCTGAATTTGTCCATAATTAACTGCTAACAGGTAAGTAGCGAATGAATAGGAAAATTGAGTAATGCAATGGAGAAGCATTAAATATTGATCAGGCTAAAAAGCTGCTGAGATACCTCAACAGAAAAGGAGTAGAATGAAAAAGGAAAGCAAAACAAACCATTACCATTTATTGTGTTTTAGGGAAGACGGAAGAAAAAAACATAGCTTCATGTGCCAATGGTATTATAGATTCCAAGGAAACAGAAAGTGAGAATTTGAACAGAATAGAATATTTCCTGAAGGATTTGTTAACAGCTCATTTGGATTAGTGTTTGAACCCGGTAAGGGTGATTTTTATTATGGAAAGAGAGATTAGAAAGAGTTAACGGAGGTATAAATATGATTTAAAATTCTATTTTATGGGTACTTGCCTTTCCAGATACAGATTAAAGAGCCTTCTGTTTGTAGTAGAGATCACAAGGCTGGCAATGAGAAAAAACAAAAGAACTGCGTGAATGTTTAATTTTACACTGTATTTTAAAAGTCAATAGATGATACATAGATAGATTCTTGAAGTTGAAAGCTGGCTTTCTCTTTAGTGAAGCTGGGAGTCATGTCCTAAAAGTTTGATTAGATTAATGAAAACTTTCCATAAGACTGGCTTTTATAGGGATTTATCTATGTTATCTGCCAGAAATCATTTTGTCACACTTGCACTTCTACATATGGTGAAGGTTATAATTCATTACTGAAAATACTGATCCTTCTGGCTGGAAAATCTTAATACTGAACATGAAACAATTTGTTCAATTAAATAGTTAATCAGAATTGCTTGTAATTTTGTATTTCCTAGTCATAAGATTAAATTATGTTTATATTTTAATTTTCTAATCCTTGAGTGAAAATATTGGTGAACCCTTTCTTAGTATCATTGTTAAGGGTGGAAGATAGTCGATGAACCTGCAAGTTAAAGAACCTACATTTGTGTGTGACACAGTTTGCATTTTTCACTTTGCAGTTATGTGTAAATACTTTCCTTTCAGTCTGCTCTAACAATAGAGAAATCTCTTATTTACTGCAGCACTTCGGTACACACTGGGGATGGGAACATGATTACTATGTTTATTTTATTCTGCTCACTGCAAACATTTTTGAACTCCAGATGTTCTTCTCAGGTTTTAAGCTTCCTGCACTAACATGAAATGGATCATTATTCCTCTCCCTGAGAATCAAATCATGCTAAGATACACCAAAACTCTGTTCATTTTCATTATAAACTATTATGGGGCTGTTCAGTGTAACTTTTAAAATTCACCTGAATTAATCAATGCACTTTCCGTAATCAGGACTTGACACTGTGCTGATTCCAAAGCTTTGAGTGATTATTACTAACATGCTCTCATTTCATTGACGCATCAGCCTTAAAAACCTGAAATATCATATGCTCATTCATTATGTTTGCTTGACCAGAGTCCACTGCATGCAGCAATTGTTATTCCACTAGATGGCCAGCTCTTGCTGCAGTTTTTATGCAGAAATGTAGCTGAAACACCACTAGTGGCACAATACATTCTACTTTGCAGAAAACAGTAGGTGGTGTAACGTGTATATAAGAGGGTCGTTGAAACACTGCTAACAACTCACTACATTTTGCTCTGTAGGAATCAAAGTGTGGTGTAAAACCACATTTCTGTGCTGACACCGTCGTGCATATTTCTGTACCAGGTGTAATGAATAACTGTAAATCTTTGAAAGCAGACTGCATATGGTATTTGTGCCATGCCATACTACATGTGTATATATCTAGCCTGAGAAAAGGATAGACATAGCCATTAAGTTGGACCAAGCTTCTAGCTTTAGCCATTTTCTCCAATGAAGTGAGAAAGTGCTACCCTGCTTCAGATGATGAAGAACGGGCTTTGGATCCAATCCTATTTTTCACAGGCAACACAGATGCAGGAAAAAAGAAATATCAGTTTTACATAACTGGTATCAGACGTCACTGTTGTTCAGATATGGCAAAGTAAATTGTGATGATGGGCTTGTGTGTACTTTGGTAAGCAAAAATTGTTTTTGTTTCTGTTTTGGTTAAGGTAGCAGTAAGGTTTTTTTTTTAAATGCGGAAGTTGAGAAGTTGACAATTACATTAATAGAAGATACGATTCTATTCACAACCTATTATCAAGTGACAGTTCTGACATGAACCAGAGGGTAAGCAGGGACTTAACATGTCTAAATTTTGGAACTAAAATGGGAAACTGGGTAGATTTATGCTTAAGAGCTTAACACAATAATAAATGATAGAGAAAAAGGATCTTAAGTTCCTAAAATATATTTCAACAAGAATGACAATTATTTTCCATGATTGGGAGTCACTACCCAAACACCTCTTACTGAAAGACACTGAAGAAAGGGACCAGCTTTCATTTCTTCCCTGGCAAGTGCCAGTTCAGAGCTCATTTTCCTTCCTTTTCTGTGTTACTCGGTTTCCTTAGCTAATGTCATCCATTTGATTGAATGCACCTTGCATGCTATTTTGCTATGAGTACAAACCTTACTTGTATGCATTTTAAATTATGTAATAAGGAAAAAGCAACATTTGAGGATTTAATCAGCCCCATTTCTGATTAAAAAAAAAAAAACATGAAAATATTTTTTAAAAGAA
The DNA here is from genome assembly GCF_019232065.1 of Centrocercus urophasianus. Classification (NCBI taxonomy): domain Eukaryota; kingdom Metazoa; phylum Chordata; class Aves; order Galliformes; family Phasianidae; genus Centrocercus; species Centrocercus urophasianus. The sequence continues at coordinate 2,041,656 of NW_024884733.1, read as the reverse complement.
GTGTAAGGCAAATACATCAGTAAACCAGCAGAATAAATTACATTGTCTCTGGCATATAAACAAAACAGAAATCTGCTGCCACAAACTGCATCTGATGATTATGAGCTCAAGTAAACTCAAGTAAATAAGAATTTTATTTTTAAAAGACTTATGTAAAATATTTGCACAAAAAGCAGGTGATCTTGAATAAATTGTCAATATTTTATTTTTTTAAAAACACTGAATGTTCAGTATTATCATATGATGTATAGTGAGGATCTGTGTTATACCAACATTCTAGCCAAGTCATTATCAGAATGTAACTTTTTTTTTTTTTTTTTTTTTTTTTTTTTTGAGGTATCTGTTTCTGGTAGAGCAAGGTGAAGGCAAATTTAGACAAACTATTTAACTTGTAAAAAAATTTTAATTAACATATCAGAATTCTTATGTCTGAAGGGGAAAACTATTCTCAGTAGCCTTACATTTGAAGTATGTCCTCATCTTCATAAAAGACTTTTTTTTAAAAGAAACAATCTTTGAGAGCTAATGTAGACATCATTCATGTAGAAGTCATTCATCACTGGAGGCAGTAGATGAATGCATCAAACAGAAGAGCTGCAGAAAGAATTCTGGTTTTTGAAAAGATAGATAATTCTGGAATTTTCAAAAGAAGGCACCATAGAAGTCTACAAAAAAGAATGAGCCATGAATTTCCATTCTCTATTTCTTCATGAATTTCACAAAGCAAAAATTTCACACGCCCTGAGAGTCCAACAGGGCTTGAATATTGTAAGAACACCTCAGAGGAGGGTCCTATATCTTTCACATCTCTTCAGTCCATATATGCAGACACAAATACACACACACACAAATTCTAAGAAATCTGACTTATATATAACAGAATCTAATTCCAGTCCAGAGGTCTTGTAAACTGTTTTCTTCAGAACACTTCATAATGAAACACACAAAGAAAACATACTGTAGAACCATCCCACACCATCAGGATGCTACATGTTATTAATTACTTACTTATCTCCCAAAGTTGATGATGAGCAACTTTATATCATTTTACTTGTGAAAGTATAATTGATTAATGTCCATAAAATAATTGAGGAATAAAATCTTCCACCGAGGAAGCCACAAAGTTCAATGTACAGACATTTTGTAAAACATTAAGATGACATTTTTTCTTTCCAAAGCTTATCTGTGGCACTGGATGCAAGGAAAAAAATCTTACATCAGCTTGTGTAATGCTAGAATAAAAGTAAATAGCAAACTTAGATGTAAATTGCCTTACAGGAAGACAGTGTAAGACAGCAGAAACTTGGATGGATGGACTGAGCCTAAAATACAAGAGCTCTGCAAAAGGAATGCCTTCTATTTGTTTCTGTAGAAACTACAATGGTTACAAAGAGTACAATAACATTGTTGGATAGAGCAAATTCTCAGCTACGAACACTGTTTTTCATCGTAGTCACCACGTTTTTGCCAGCTATGCACACGAGCCTGCATTCTGTGCTCATACAAATCTGCTCTAGTGGAGGTGACCCACTGTCACTGCTGCCGCCGCTGAAATGCACCACTCTGCCTCACTGTGCTCCCATCCACTGTTTGGTCTCTATAAACATTCACAATGTCAGTGGGTGCTTTTTTTTTTTTTTCTTCATGAAGGATTTAAATGACACACCTTTTCTTCACATGCACTTTTATGTCAGACACCATTCTGTTGGACTGCCCCTCTGCTGCCATCTATCACACAGCAACTAAATGTAATGGGATATTGTCAGGAAGGTTCAACCTCTACTGCCATATTACCGACTTCGACCTCTGACATTGTGGGCCAACCTCATAAAATAGGAGGCATTAATTTTGGAGCAGCCCTCATGCACAGGCATAGTCTGTTCTTAGAAGCTCACTGCAGGAGTTTTGGTTTCTGATGTTGCATTTTAATATATGCTCACAGGGTTCTTGTTTTCCTTCTATATGTTCAATTTTTTCGAGCTTCCTTCAAGTTAAAGAGGACAGGCAAACTGCCCGTACTTTCTGACATCAAAATGTTGGCAAGTGGAATGTGATTTCATTCTATGCATTTTTTGCATATTAAATAATAATGTTGAATATTCAGACAGCAGTCTCTTAGACAATAGACAAAAGGTGAGAGTATTCAGAAGTACGATGGCAGAAAATGACTCAAGGAAATTCCTAGAATCTTAGGATGGTTTGTGTTGGAAGGGACCTTTAAGATCACCCAGTTTGAACCCCCTGCTATAGGCAAGGACACCTCCCACTATACCAGGTTGCTCACAGCCCCATCCAGCCTGCCTTTGAGTGCTTCCAGTAAGAAGGCATCCACAACCTCTCTGGGCCACCTGTCCAGTATCTCAGCACCCTCACACTAAAGAATTTCTGCCTAATACCTCCTTTAAATCTTCCCTCTTGCAGTTTAAAACCATTTCCCTTTGTTGTGTCACTAATGTTTAATTCAAGAACACTGATGAGTACTTTGGTGTCCATCTTTTGTAGGTTGCCTTTTAAAAATAGCTGGATAACAAGAACAGAAATGCCAAATTCCTTTCAAAAACAAACTTCCACTATATGGTCCCATTAATAAATGTGAAATTTGCGTCCCAGTTTTCTTTTTCCACTGTTAACCTATTTCTATTTCAGATCCACTAACATCTATTCCACTCCAAATCGCTTCTGTCCATTCCAGCTCTGTCTGCTTCATGTTTCTTTTTTCATTTCTCTTTCAGGCAAATTTTGTACTGCAATTGGTGCTGTCAGCACTGGAGTTTGGAACTTTTAAGACAATAAAGTGCAATCAACTTAAAATTATGGCTTATTTTATAAAAATGTGATATTGAAAAAGAAAAGGATGTGTTAAAATAAAAGCTGCTGCAGAATTTCCATTTCAGAGAGAGAGTGTTCGGCACATTTGCTCCCCAGTGTAGATCCAGGACACTGAGGGGCTTGTCTTTGGCTTTTTGATTTTAACTGTGACCTGACTGCTGTAAAAGACCTTCCCTGAAGCCAAATGTAAAGATTTCTTGATCACCTATTGTCACAAATCACTTGTAGAGATGGCATCAGAGCTACTGTGATGATGCAAGCCTGCAGTTTCAAATAATTATTTGAAAAGTTAATAGATCTTGGCACACTTCTCTTGGCTTGGCAGCTTCTGTTTGCTCTTGAGTTTATCCATCTTTCCATATCAAGTTACATGATGGCCAGAATCTCTTCTAGGTAGCACTCTCTCATATAAGGGAGCCTGATGACATCCACTGCAAATTAAATCAGGTACACAAGAAAGACATACTGGATTTCAGAGCATCCTGAGCTTCATGTTATTTACAAGTGTGAGTAGTTCTACTATTTCCCAGATTTCAGTTGCTGAGTAAGATCATATTTGAGCTTTACTGAATCCAGGTGATAAAGTGATCTTTTATCACTTGTGAGTTATTAAGACGTACAGCCTGATCTAGTGGTTGGCAATCCTACCCATGGCAGAGGGGCTGGAACTAGATGATCTTTAAAGTCCCTTCCAACCCAAGCCATTCTCTGATTATGTGATTCTATAATTTAATAATTCTATGATGTGTAAGAAAAACAAGAAAGAGCAATCTTTGATATTCGGTCTCTAGCATCAGGCTTCCTGTGTGAAGTCACTGAAGTCTCTCTCCCTGTTTCCCTCTGAATGTAACATTGATGCCAGTAAGCTGCCAATATGGTCTTTCCCCTACTTTCTTTTGTCTGCTCTATTTCTATAGACTGAGGACTCCCACTATATGTTTGTACGGCACATGTCACAGTTGGGCCCCAATCTCATTTAGGGCTGAAATGGATTGCTGCAGTATAAATATCTCCTCTGTGAGAAGTTAGCATCAATACAAAGCACACGAAAACTTTGATGTGATTGCAGAACAAAAAGGAAGATGAAGGCTGGATGTAAGGATAGAACGTGTGGATATCTTTCTATGCATGTCCATATTTCAAGCAAAACTTTTCATTGCTCTGATGCCTCACTTTGGCAAAGAGGCCTCTAGTTGTGAGATCATCTCTGTGAGTGCTCTGAAAGCAAACTTTTTCTGACTCTGAATCATAAACTATCTGCAATTAAAGAAAACAATAGACTGCAATATAAAAGCGTTGACATAGATATACACAAGTTTCTTGTATTTCTCACCTGTGTTAGTTCTTATGCAATGTATGCATTTATGCCACTCGGGAGAGATTAGCTCTTTAAGGAGAAGTCAAATGCTAAATTTTAACCTTCAGGTTTGTGCTTCAGGTCATCTTAGCTGAAGAATTATTTTAGCTTTATCTTTGGATAAATGTGAAGATTAGAAAGTCTCAGCCCTGCAGATGTTGAGCTTTGAGATTCCCTCTGAATTGTTCATATCATCTCATGTCTAGCCTTATTCAGAGTTTGGTATGGCTGCTGCATATTAACTTTTCCCTTAGCAACACTAAGCAAGAAATAACTAATGTTTCTGATTTCAAGACACTTTCAATATAGTTTAGACTATATATGTGTGTGTATATATATATATATTTATATATAAAAGCTAAAAACACCACCACTAGAAAACAACTCTTGTGCTCTTGATGAGAACAAAGAAGAGAAAGGCTCAAGCGTATACTAAAGTAGTGATAGAGGGGAGAGAAACTGAACTGCTAGATAAGAATTCAGCTAGTGCATAGATACTATGTACACTGTCAATGGAAATTTATGGATAGAAACTTCAGGAAAAAATATATTTATGATAGTGGTTAATTCTTGGAAACATAAACCAAAGAGAAAGGTAAAATTTTCAAATTATAAATTCAGTACTGGCATCTTATGCATATAGATCAATACAGGCTGTTAGAGCAATTTGCAGTTCATTTACCCAAAAGAATACCAAGTAGCAAGCTGAACACCTCCACGGGCAGCAGTAAGGAGACACAAGCTGGAAACTGTCTTTGTTCCCTCCCCATGTCTTCCTTTCTTCCTGTCCTTCCCAGGAGCTAAATGGACTTAACATCAGAGGGATGTCAGGCAGACAGCTCAGAAGCATCTAGCTCTATTAAATGCTCCTGTCAAGATAAGATCAGCAGCAGACCTGGGCATGCACTGCTTTGCCAGTGCCTCTCAACTTTGACCAGGAGGCATCACTGCTGCAGGGTGTGAAAGCGAGTCTTCTGTAAATAAATTATCCATTGTATTTTATGCCTTGGCTTCTTGGCTGAGAGCATCAGCAGTTTTGGTGATGATGTGTGTTGTGTGGACAGATGTCACCTAGGGAAAAACTTTATTATTGAGGTATTCACTTTTTTTTTTTTTTTTTTAAATGTCAGAACATTTAAATTCCTGATTTCGTACAAACTTAATGTCACTAAAGGGCTGCACTTGGAAACCACAGCTAACTCAAACTAACCACAGAGTTTTCAATTCAGCTTATGGCTAGTACATGACATTATCTGGAGAGAAACAATATTGTTTCCAAAGCAACTATATGTAACTTGAATCTTTACAAACCTCAAAAGTAATATTAGAATTAGAATTAGAAATACATATTTACTGTTTGCTATAATATAGTTGTAGCTTCTGCCATCCTTGCTCAGGTTTACCATGTTGTTGGTGCCTGGAATAGGAGCATTTGCTTCTGAGAAAAGGAGGAGTTAAAAAACAGAATAGAAAATACATTAAGAGTGACACAAGTTGCCCATTAGACATAGGAATTTAGTATGCAATCATTAACTGTCTGCATGTTTATGGTCTGGGAAGAACTCACTGTCTTATAGACATTTGAACATGGATCACAAGTAAGTATATATATATATTTTGGGGATTAAAACTGCATTCTCTGAACCAATATCTTTTATTCAGTTCTGTGGGGAAAATAACATAAATTATCTTTTCTATTGAAAATTTCAGTTTACTTTTTTTAAAGAAAATATTAGTGTACAAAAGGCATAAGCCTTACATTTGTGCATACTTTCCTGATATTTCCAGGTATTTATATTCTTTTGGAAAAATGCAATGAAGGTATTCAATGAGTGAATACAAAGCAGTGTGCTCTCAGTAGTAGTCTTTAAAAATATTGATTTTGAAACTTTATTTTAGGTAGGAAACAGAAAAGATTTAGACTGAGAGAAGGCAAATGAAGTTTTGCCGGAAGATCAATCAGTGAATAAATTGGGGCCTTAAAACTACATCTGAAATGAAAACAAGATTTGCTACCCATCAGATCCTTTTCTTCACATTCATAAATTAAGCAGTATTTTGAAGTTAAATAATTTTCTTGATGTTCTTAAGCTGATTACCTATTGATGAAACAGAGAAAGTCAAGTGTCCAAGACATCTGACTTGGTCTTCTACACACGTCTCACTGAAGGAGATGTCAGGATTTATTTATATTTTTTTTTTTTCACACAGGATGGTCTCAGAACTCATTAGACAAAGTAACACAGAAATTACATCCTGGTAGCCCATTTTCTGTATGTGACTAATTGATAAAATATAAATTGCTTACCCATTTAGTGTATGCTTGTAGGACTCTAAAGCATATTAAAAAGATATATTGGTAGCACAGTTTAAAATTGATGACCAGAGATAATTAAAAAAAAATCCCTCAAATAGCAGACATTATGGAACAGTTGCAGAAGTCATTAATTGCAATTAATTTCTCAGGAAATTATCCCAGTCATCGTATTATCAGTTTTCCGAAAATCCTTATGTGGGATTGAAGAGTATAAGAATAAAGAAAAACCTCAAGGAATTGAAGTAATAATAATTTTTGGCACTACAGACAGCAGGTGACACTTGTTAATTTTCTAGTATAGTTTTAATTAATTATCTCTAATGACTGACATTTCTAAATTGTCAAGATATTGAAGTAAAAAGATGACCCAAACCAAAATCATACCGAACTAAAATCCTTCTCTGCTTCAATCCTATTCAGAATTTCTAAGCAGTCCAAATGTTTTTCCCCCTGTTAAGCTTTCATATCTATCATAATATTTAATTTCTAAACCTTAGCAAAAATAATTAAAAGAAAGAAATATTTAAGTCTTTATTTTCTTCTGATTATCTGTCTGCTTGGTCATTCGAGTTCTTAGACAAATAATTCCTTCCACACGACAGGAATAACTTCAATGTGTACTCCAATAAGTCTCTCTTCATTACTTAAAAATGCATTAAATGTCAGGATTCATTCCACCAATTAAAATTTATACATCCTTATATTTATTAAGATATTCTGAAGTAAATTAACTCTTCAAAATGCATGCTCTTATAGAAAACAGCAATTAAAAATCTCCCTTGACATTAATCATCATAGAAACATAGAATCACAAAATACTCTGAGTTGGAAGGGACCCAAGAAACATCAAGTCCTGCTCCTGGCTCTTTGCAGGGCCTGAGAGCACTATCCAAATGCCCCTTGAGCTCCAGCAGCTCGGGGCTGTGCCCACTGCCCTGGGAGCCTATTCCATGCCCATCACCCCATGGAGAGACCCTTTCCCTGCCTCCACAAGCCTCCCCTGACACAGCTCCATGCTGTTCCCTCAGGCTCCATCACTGTCCCCAGAGAGCAAAGCTCAGCAGCTCAGTCCCCCTACTCCCCTTGAGGATGAGCTCAGTCCCCCTACTCCCCTGGAGCCATCAGCTCCCCCTCAGCCTCCTCTGCTCTGGGCTGAGAAAACCAAGTGACCACACCAACTCCTCACACACCTTGCTCTCTGCCCCTTCCTCATCTCCATAGACCTTCATTGGATGGTCTCTAATAGTTTTCTGTCTTCTATTCCGGCACCCAAAACTGCATGCAATGCATAAGATGAATATGCACAAGCATGGAGTAAAGTAGGAGAATCTCTTCCCTTGACCAGTTCCCTCGACAACAAGCATTGCTCCTTGACAATGCTGTGGTACAATTGCTTAGACACTGTTCACTGTAGTTCCTTAAGCTCTCTTCCCCTGTGTAAAACAGAAACATTTCCTAATATCAGGGGCATTACCTTAAACTTTTATACCATACCTTTCCTTGTCTTGCTTTTCCTCTTTTCTTTTTCCCAAATTTATATATCTTCTCTTTGATGGTTAAGCAGAAATCCTAAAAGATCTTTTAACCGACCCTAGAAGAAGCCACAGGCATCATGTCCTTGAAACAGTGTATATTATTATTTCATGCATTTTTGGACAAACTGGCCGTAATTTTGGAAAAAATGTGGGGACAATAACTGATGATTTTTTTAATGTAAGTTGAAAGCTTACCATCTGTGTGGATTGCTTCATCAGTGTATTATCTGTAGAAAGCACTACTGGTTTCGATAATTCCTGGAGTGATGGCTAAGATACAGTATAAATATAAATGAGAGGGTTGGCAAATATGTCCAAGATATGACAAAGGTACTGTGAAATGGATAGTTAAGCTGCTGAATGTGTTGTCCCTAATGTTTCTCTACAGAACTTCAGTTAAATTATCTCTGAGCAGAGACCAATGTAGCAAATCCCAAGACAGCAGGCAGACTTTCAGTTTTATCAGTTTAGCCCTCAGTACACTGCAAAACACTTGAGTAGCATTTTCTGTCTTGCTGAGTCCAGTCCACAGTTTAATGAATCTTGCCACTGGCATGAGGTTGTTCAACATTAAGTGATTTTTTTTTTCTTTTAATTTCTTTATCTAACCATCTGCTGCATATGCAGGCTACTTATCTATGTATATGCACATTTGGATATATGTCAGCTGAATTGGAAAGGAAATAGTTTTCTTGTGGATTATGACATGAGCAAAAGTTCGTAAAAAGCAGACTCCTCAGTAAGAAATGTTATAAGCAGAGAAACAGGTTTCCACCATGAATATTTAAAAGGAAGTCTATACAAAATATCTACATCTGTGCTTCTAAGTGTTGCAATGGTGCTGGATTAACTTCAAAGGCAAACATAGACTCTCTGTCTATGAAAGGCAAAATTTTTCTGTACTGAATAGAGATTAGTGTCCTGATAGAGAGAGGCATTATAAAGGAGTTTCCTACAGGAGACACCTGTGAATCTTGGCAAATAATGATCCCAGAGCCTGTTTCTTCTTCTTGCTGAATAGCAGACAGTCATCTGGTTATAGAACTCTACAGACAAATACAGATGAATAGAGCCATGCAGTTCTGAAACCGATGACATTGCAAGTCTCATAGTCTGTGGGATTACACATTTCACTCAATCTTAGAAATATATTTTACTGACTCAGTTTCAACTGTTTAATTTTCCAAAGTTATATCTGTAAGCAGACATTAATGACATTTTTATTTCCTTATCAGCAGTATCAGTTAGTCTGGCATGAATTCATTCTTTTGAACCCCAAATAATCCAACCCCTTCTCTGTGAAATGATGTGAGTTAACAACTTAACTGTTGTTTGTGCCTAGCCTCCTGATGGAAACAAAGATGCTGAACAATGTTGAATAATTTCAGATAATCAGCAAATCATTGAGAATCATTGAACTTATTTTTAATTTGATTAACACTTTCGGTTCAAGTATGGAAGCTGGCATACATGTAAGGTTTCATTTGCACGCCTAGACTTCTAAGCTGTTCTGTTGTTGACATCAGAAAGTGCTGAATTAACATTTCCACTGGAGTAGAGGAAAAGATTGAGGGCTTAATTTCTGGAGAAGATAGCTTTTAAAAAGCAGTTAAGGTGTGCAGCTTCTGGTATTAAGGCACTAGAATGGCAGAAACACTTTGCGTACTGTTAAGATGTAAAGGAAAACTGAGTGTGATTAATGGGATAGCTTTGCACGTAACAGCACAGCTGGCGATTATGTTATTGTATATCCATCTTCCAAACTCCCATAAAAGTAGATTACTGTTGTATAGCACTTCTGAATAGCTAAAATATCACTGTAGTCTTATCAGCTCCCATGTTCTAACGAGAACTATTCGACTCAGCCCTCCTCAGTCACATTCACCTTCAAGGAAGATAAGGAGTATAAAGCTCTGTAAGAGTGTTTAGTAGACATTGATGTAATTATATAAATGCCAGAAGAAATATAACTATTTGGCTCTGCATGCGAGCACAGGAAAGGAATATTTTCTTGGCTTCTCTGGCCCAAGTAGACTGAGGAGATGTTAGATACATTATTGGGCCTGGGGGCAGCTGGATGCTGGGATCTGCAGTTCTGAGTGCCAGCAACTATACTTCGTGGGGAAGGGATCAACTGCAAAGCCACTGTGAAGAAAGTGCCAGTGTTCTTTCAAGGATCAAGTGACGAGGGGACACAGAGTGCTCCAGGTATCACTGGCATGTAGGGCAGCTGTTATAGAACCCATGTCCTATGCACCCAAGTACCCTGAACAGCAACAGAGAGTTGAATAAACAACTGAACAAACAAGGCATTTGAATTCCCATTTTTATCCACTTCTAATTGCAAGAAAAATGTTTACAACCATCTAAATTCTGCTAAAACTCAACTGGAATTAAGATTGCTGCCGTGTGCCATTTGAAATCTTACTCACAAAGGAGATTCATTTAACGGGCTGCTGGCATCAGCCAGAAGATACCCACTGATTTCAAGAAATATTTTGTCTTGGTCTGTGCCTACTCCCTTGGTTTATGGTTTCTATCTCTCAGCCACTCCAGGTGTTCTTCCTTTGAATACTTTCTACTAATCAGAAATTTTTGGAAAATCAATCACTATGAAATCATGATGTTCTCAAAAATGAAAGCATATTTATGATATTAACCATAGAATGCAAAATGCTTTGGAAATAACAAAGTGACTGACAATAACAAGAAATAAAATATATCCAATTTATATCAACTTGCTGACAGCAGGAGACAGCAGGAGACAGACACTCACTTGTATAACATGTGAATTTTTCCTTGATTAACAGTCTTTTCTCTTTTTTTCCCAAATATCTTATTTTTTACGACCAGTTGAGTGACAAGAAGATAAATGTGTTATTGCCCCAGGTTCTCACTCATTCCTTTTCTGTGTAATTTCTAAGGCAGTATAAGCTTACCTTTAACGAGATATAACATTTTCTTTTCAATTATTTCAAGAACGGCCTGCCAAGTATCAAAAAGACACAGGTCCAATGAAAGTGACAATTTTCTATAGTTCCTATATACAAATAAAACTTTTTTAGCAGAATTTGAGCTTTTTTTTTTTTTTTCAGTAAGAGAAAAATAACATTTATTTATTATATGTACATTCCTGTATGCGTTTCAGTATGTTTGTCCTTATGCAATCCTTTTTAATTTGTCATTGATATGTTGTTAGTTAACAAATATGAAAAATATATTAGGTATTGCAAAAACTCTTGCTTTCTATTAAATTAACTTTGTTTGGTTATTCATATGCAAGTACAATATGATCTCTATATTTTAAGCTACAAGCAATGACTGTGTGCTTGAACTAAAGTCACATACTGAAAATTGTTGTTAGCAGTTTCAATATATTACTGCAGTGTCACTTTTGTGCTCCCCAGGTACTTACAAAGATGGATCCTGCTAGGAGAAAATTAAGTCTAATAAGAAATATTTTGACAGGTCGGGAAAAAAAAAAAAAAAAAAAAAAAAAAGAAGAATAGCAGGTGATGAATCCCTAACAGCCAAGGGTAATGCAAATGGACTAAGCTAGTAAAAAACATCTTCACAATAATAAAAAAAAAAAGGGTAAGCAGATATTGATAAGGTCTATTTAGGGCTAAAAAATACTCTTGTTCTTTATCCTTTAGGTATTACATTTAAATAATAGCTTTAATTCCACTAGCTCAAACCCTGAAATGCTGCTTTAAAGAAGAGCTTTTAACTGAAAATATCTTTACCTGGTTCAGCTTAGCTATCGACTGTTGCTATGAATTTGACTGTAACTCTTCCTTGACATCCAGTGATGAGCTCTTAGGTCGCTCCAAAAAATAATGCCAACAACCACTTCTTAGGTTATAGGTCAAAATAAAATAGGAGGCATCACTTTCAGAGCAGCACTAATTGATGAGCATAGGGGTGACGAGTGTCAGAACTTTGTGAATGTTGATGGTTCTGTATGGAAGAAGAAGCAAGTTATTGTTATGAGCAGTATTTTCACATGGTCCTTTTTAATCTGTATACCTTAATGACTTCAGAGGGACTGTTTTGTCTGACTTCAGTGTTCATAGATCTGTTAAAGAAATTTAAAACAAACAAAAACAAGCAAACAAAAAAATGACAGCATCTGTATATCAGATTTTTCCTTGTATTTCTTTTTTCTTATTTTTACTTCCCAGAAATCTTATAATTTTGTTTTAAGTAGGTTTTTTTTGTTGATGTTGTTTGTTTGTTTGTTTTAAGTATCCTAAAAGAAAAGATAGTAGAAAAACAATCTAAAGTAATTCCTTAACAGGTTAAACTAGTGAGTCCCATTTCCCTAAAAATTATACTCATGGTTGAATTCCCATGTGAACTGATTTAATATTAGGGCTCACTCTCACTCTGCAACTTAATAGAATTTGCAACTTAATAGAGCCTCCAGTGTGTTATTTCTTCATTTCATAAAACACAAAGAAACTCTTTTTTTCAAAAGCTGAGTGGGAAAACATGTAACATGCAGACGAAACCAGACAACATTGTTTCATTCTGAGGCCCACAATGAGAAATCATAATCACTGGAAGTTCCAGAAGTAGAAAGTAATTGTGAAGATTTGTCCTTACCTTCTCATCTACTAACTCATTTTGCGCAAACATGTTTGAGAACTTCCCTGTGCCTATATATGACTATGGGTTTTTTTTCTCTCCTTTCGATTATTTTGGCTATTTTATTTTCATTCACTGTTGTTCCCTCTTTCTGCCTTCTCCTTTAAACTTTCTGTTCATATTATCCTCTTAGAGAGACATGCACTTGTTTCAGCATTCAAAAAGCAACAAGCAATTTCAAATATTCATGTGGAGATTTAGGAATGAAAAAAACCAGAAACAGCAAACGTAACTCCACAAGGATCATAGTAACTGTAACAGTGCTTCAGCAAAGTAATGACCACTATACCCTCTATTTTTTTTGTTGTTTGTTTGTTTGTTTTGTTTTGTTCTGCTATTTGAAGGAATGGTCAATTGATAATAACCATAGCAGGGGCATAGTAGGAACTAGATGATCTTAAAAGTCTTTCCAGCACAAGCCTTTCTATGATTCTGTGGTTCTATGGACAGTTAATAGTGAATGCAATTGAGCATTTTCAAGTTGAATAAAAAAAACAAGCTTTAGAAATGATAACATCTGAAAAGAAATAGATTGCTCTTTTCAGGAGGCGAATGAAATTGGATTTTTTTTTTTTTTCTAACCAGCAAATCTCCTTAAAACGTAGGAGCAGATCTTCAGCATTTTTTTTTTTAATCAAGCCATCAAATAGGGTTTACTAAGTAAAAAATAGAACAATCATTTTGCTTATCTATAGGAAGTTCTCTTAAAAAAAAAAAAAAAAAAAAAAAAAAAAAAAAAACCACAGGAAAAAACCCTACACATACATACTGATCTTGTAGAAAATTGCAAATTTAGCAACAGATGGCAGGAAATGGAATTTGCTATCTTATCAGGACAATAAAGGAGAAACAGTTGGGGTAAAATTGCTGCAAAAGAGAAAAAAATCTTGCAAAAGAAAATAACACAGATATTCTAGTTCACATTTATAGATTCTATTAAAGACAATCTGTTTTTAATTGGGAAGGACTTCCTACGCCTATAAATGTAGTATGCATACTCCTCTAAAAAATTATTTGTAAGTTATTGTCGTTCTGAACACAACAGGTGCTGCTCATGCACTAAATTAGATTCACTGCTCAGAGCCTGCTCAGCTCTGGCTGTAAAACAGGAGAATCATGAGAAGTGTCTGAAATAACCATTTCACAAATCACTTCTGTTGTAGTGGAACGTGATTAGAGGAGCTGCTTATTTCTAAAGATGAGCTCAAAGGCCACTGTATAAAAGATTCTGAAAGCTTGCTAATATATGACTAATATATCCAACATTACTCAACGCAGTCTGAAACAGTCTGAAATTTGAGCAATTCATGAGCCATTCAGTGCAAATGAAAGCACTGGCTGCAGGAGAAGGCAGATAAAAGGTGACACCCTCAGTGCATTTATGCAATACAGGGAAATCCTTGGTCAAGGGGCATTTAAATTTTTTCATTTGTGAGCGTCAGTTGCTTTCTTTTCTTTTGTTGTTTTTGTAATGTTGGCAGTTGATAAGGAAAGGCAAGGGGATGAAACTTATAATGAAGTGGTAGGTCCGACTTCATCATGTGCATCATGCGACACTTGGAGATATCTTTGGATCCATGGTAGACTAGACTTCGGAGGCAGAAAGCCTTATCCATCTATCATTTCTTATTGGTAAAAATTTCGGATGGATTAAAATCTGGCACTTCCATCTAAACCAAGGACAACATACTGTTTCCACCCTCCCTCCAGAAAAGGAAACTACTTCATTTTTGTTCTGAGTGTACAGCTAGACTTAAAGCAATGGAAGTGAAACATATTTCTCAATATTTGCAGTGTTTCCCTGGAAAAAAAGCTTATGGATAATCTTTTGTTGATTAGCAATGTTCAGCTGATATTCAAAAGGAAGACCTCATCACTGTTATGCTTAAGTGGGTCATAATTAACTCTGTATTTATGTAACATATTATAACTGTGTTTGAAAGAAATAGCATGTGAATGGCAAACAAACAGAAAACAAAAGATCAGGAAGAAAAAAAGAATGCTCACTGATATTGTAAATACAGTAATTTTCCACAGAACATTATGAAAGTTCATAAAAGATAATATTTTATTTTGATACAACACTGTCAAGTTGAAGCTTTTGGAGAGGGCATTTTCCTTTTTTGTTCATCTGTCCTTCATCTTGATTCCATTTTGTCTTAAATTTGGTAGTTCTGTCCATAAATTGTAGCTTCCCTGTCTATAAATAATGATTCATGCTTTAGCAAAGGGCATGGGGATCAGCTACCTAGCAGGCTGTCAGGAATCAATCAGCATTACTGGTTTTTGCCTTCTGTTGTTGCACTTGGAAATCATACCTGGCTTTAGGATTACCTTAAGGATATGTACCTTGATTTGGGGTGGAGATGCATGCTGAAGATTGCATAATGGCATTGCATTACAGACATTGCTTTTAAACTTGTTCAAGTGAGGATACGCTTTAAGTGCTAAACAGCATGATCTGAATACAAGCTGACTAACAAAGCGTGGTCATTTTTCGTGGTGCACATTGTGAATTGAAAAAAAAAAAAACAACAAAAAACACAATTATAAGCCATATAAAAATGCTCAAAATTCAAAGTGTCTATAAAGCAGCCTGCTTGACAGCCACTTTAAGCTCAGTGGGACATTTTAAGTAGTATAAGTAGGAAAAAAAGATCAGTCTGCATAAAAAAGAATAACTGTAAGGTAAGCAAGGCTTCTTCCCAAGGCAACTGAGATGCTGAGATGAACAGCCATTCTTCTCTCTGTAACGGTTATTTTTGCCCTAATATTGCCTTCATATGGTGGTTAGGAAATTCTTGCAATCCTGAAAACTGCAGTTTATACTAAGATACTCTGGAGATTATGCACTGCTTTTGAAGTTTCAAGTTTTCTCAGTCACCTGATCCTGAGAATTTAAATAGTCCTACAACACCTAATTCTTTTGTTTCTGGAGCGAAGGATGCAGATATCTTATTTAAGAGTTCAAGCACTCCTATGTAGACAGGTAGTTCATGTAAAATGTCCTATGTGAAGAACAATTGAAATGTTTTTTCATAGAAAATAAAAACAGTCAGTGGAACCTGCTAAGTGGCATTGCAATGATTCTGAAGAGTTACATTTTAATAAATATGGATAATCTGCAAGTACAAATAATACTTCTAAGATTATATCACTTAGTTTCAGCCTCTAGTCAGGTATGCAATTTCTCACAGGGCTTTAAGCTGGTATTAAAAATTTGTAAGTCATTGATCATGAGTGCTCTGTAGGTAAAGGGAGCCTTTTTCCCAAAGCCATCATTTTCTGAGTGAGTCCAGAGAGGTAAATAGACCAAGAAAGTAATATGCATTTAATAAGCTAATAGTAATGCTTGACAATGACATTGCAGAAAGCAGCACTGATTGTGAAACTCCTGCCAGATATAAATCTAATATTAATTTTCATTACTTATACCATCTGCAGTTTGTCTTTCTATTACTGAGTATTTGACTGCATAGAGTTAATGTCAAAAAACAGCCAAATAGACAAAATTTGAGCAGGGACAATTTTTCTTAAACTTTCTGCAAATATCAGCTCTAGCTGCAAGAAGCCTTGTGAAAATCACTGGATTATGTGTGGATTTGGGCTTCTCAATCCTTTTGTCAGCAGAGACTGATTGTGTTGCAGAGGCAGTGTAATTACTCATCAAGTTGAGAGTGTTTCTGTTAGTGCCCCATTTACTTTCCCAGTGGCAAGTCTGCTTGCCTTTGCTGTCAATCAAAAGAAGCATGGAATGGTAGCAGCTAGGAACATGGGAAAAGGCATTAATGCATTGAATGGAAGTCCCATAGTAAGCAGTCTGAAAGAGATCCAAGCAAACCCTCTCTACAACTGTAAATGGTCCTTTAATATAAGCGCTGTTGCCTTATCTACCAACATGCAAATAAGGGAAACTTGGATGTGCATGTAGACAGACTGTATTGGATAAATAGTAGAAGTAATGGGTGATATGTACAACTGAGGACATTTGGGCTATTTTTGTGTCTATTCCTTGCTGTTCAGTGGTATTTACTGTGCAAAGTAAGAAGTCCATGGCAAGATAGAAGGAATATTAAAACTCCAGTCTTGCACTTCATCTAGTTCTGCAGTTATCCACCTCCAGTCCTCATCATTCTCTTACTACATCTCTAAAACCTTTCTGAGTACATCCTACACCCCATTTCTTTTTCTTTTAGTCTACTTAGGTTGAAAACTCTTCAGCACACTGCCTCTTGAGGAAGACAGTCATTTTCTCTACTGATAGTGTCTTTGTGTTTTTTTTTCTGTTGTCACTTTCATTATAAACAAAATAGAAGATAGAGAAACATTTATAGGGTGTTGAGAAGTATAGATGGAAAACTTTTTGAGATATCTTGGTAGTGCTAGCATTCTACTAATCAAACATTTTAAAACTATCCCTATGAAATTATTTGTTACACAAACAATCTTAAAATTTGATGAACTTTCTTGAGCTTAACTAGTTAAAAGTGCAAGGATCTTGAGCTGCAAGACTTGTCCAATTTTTTACAAGGTAAAAACCAGCTGTTTACTCTGCATGTAAGTTCCAAGATGCCATACAAATGCATCAAAAGTAAGGGACAGCAAGTTGCCATAAGTAGCATTTCCTTCCCTGATAACTAAGAACAGCACTGCATTTTTCTGCAGCTTGTGCATCAGTATCTGTGCAGGTAGCTCTCTAGAAGTAAGAAAGCTGCTGTATTTCAGTACAATTCTATATTCCAAACCCCATTTAATAGCTATACATAAGCATGTAGTACATGTGGTTTCTCTGGAGTTCTGTACCCCTTTAACTAGAAACATGTTAATTTTATCAAGCAGGAAATCAAAAGGCCCTAAAATGAATTGGACCGTATTCACTTGGATAAAGATTGCACATTGTTAAGGAAGCTCTTCTGAATGGGGACACTTTCTTTCTCCCCTTTGATATTATGGTAAATAAAACACATGATAATGAGTAGAGATCAACTCAACAGAATGAGATTGAGTATCTAGAAACATTATATACAGTTTAGTAGAAGTAATACATTCTTCTTTCATCAAAAGTTGTCCCTTCAGATTATGATTTATGGTTGATTACTTTTCCTCTCAGGAGGAGGTTATTAAAAAGTCCCACATACATGATTTTCTTTGACTGCCAACATGCTGGTGCAGTAAATACAATGAACAAAAAAGATTGATCCACTCATGTTTTGTAAAACAAGTAAAACCAAAGAATCATAGGAAAAAAAAAAAAAAAGCATTGACAAAGACCTGTGTGGAATCTTAAGCTTAACTCCTGGTTCCATAAGGGTGTTTCTTGAACACTAACGGGCTTAGGGCTCTGAACACTACCCTAACAATTTTTGACAGAGTTACAAACTATTTCACAGGAGTTATAGTAGGATGTGCAGCAAGTATTTATAATGATTTTGTTCTGTCAGAATAAATTCTGAGGAAACAACAATTCATTCAGGACAACGCACGTCAGTATTCCTTTTAGTTTTCAATACAGAAAAAGAAGGTTAATGTATAGTCACTTGAAATTTATTTATAATCATTATTATTACTGTCTTCTATTTCATATTATATAATATCTTATTGCATAATATGCATTATATATGTAATACATAATTTCTATGTTATAACTATAATATATATGCATGCAATGTATGGCCATTTACATTAATACAGCAGTGATATCTTTCTGCAGGAATTATGCATTATCATATGAAATACATAAATAATTTGTTTAAAGCCAGCATGATACTACATTTGCAGAGCATATAATGACAGATACAAAAAAACAACCTCTCTTCTTCTATAAAATATTTTGTGCCTACATTAAAACTGAGGGGTTGCTTAAATAAGTTTATTTTGTTTTCAATTATTATTAGAACGTGAGGGAAAAAAAGCACACTAAACTCTGTTGTTTTTTTTTTATATATAATATATGAGGTATGGATACAGAATTGAGTTTTGTATTCTTTAATTAAAATCATTACTCTTCAGCAGGAAATTCTTGATTTGGTGTAATAACTCCAGTTCTACATAAGAGAAAAAAAGTGACAGTTTATTGCTCTTTATATTAGAGTACCATCTATAAACACCCAAATTTATAATTCAAATAGGCAAAGAGTGCCAAAAAAATTAAGATCACCGTCAAAGGAGAAGAACAATATGTGTAGAGCATAATCATGTTCATACAGAAAGGTGGTAAGCAAGTACCAGCACTCAGATTTTCTCTAAGCCTACCTCCATAATTATAGCTATAACTAGTATTGCAGGAATGAAAAGAGAATTTCTATTTATTGATTGATTTTATTTTATTTTCAAGTATTTGTATCTGGGAATAAGAACACCGAAACTAGGAATAGAATACGTAGTCAGTATGAAAGCAGGATACTGTAATTATCTTGTATTAGTTCTGCAGGTGTTATAATGGTCTTGTTTTCTGTTACTGTCTATTACCGTGGTCAGTTTTGCTTGTATTAAAAGGACTCGATTCCAGAAAACCACTCAATAGAAGCATGATGTTTCTGCCACTAAATCTCTTCTCATACTCAATTCTACCCCTCACTGCTACTATAATTTTGGATGTTTTTATCAATACAAGCTTTTTGCTTTACTTTAGTTTGTCTTTAGTGTGGTTTAGAGACACTTCATCAATTACCTTTTCACATTACTTTTATTTACCTCAGCAACTACCTGAAAACTTCCAGTTCCAAAATGATCTTCTGTCTCTTAACTTTCTGTTGTATTCATGTTTTGAATAAGGCTATAAGAACATGGCTTCCTCTTATAATAAATACATTAAAACATACAGCAAAGCACTGTGACACGTTTCTTTGATTGTGATCTGCTGCACTACATCTCAAGAATTTTCATTCAGGGCTACTTTTTATTCTAGAATTCCAGAGTTTTCAATTTGAACTAGATCTGCTGGTAAATTTCTCGTTCATGTTTGAAAAGTCTTAGCAAATAGGAGAGGTGCCTGAAGACTCAAGGATAGCCAACGTCTCTTCAGTCTTCAAAAGGTCAAGAAGGAGGATTCAGGAAATTACAAGCCAGTTCTCTCACCTTTGTCCCTGGAAAGGTGACAGAACAACTTGTTCTGGATATAGTTTCCAAACAATTGAAAGAGAAGAAGGTTATCAGGAGTAGTCAACATGGATTGACCAATGGAAAATCGTGCTTGATCAACTGATAGCCTTCTATGATGTCATAACTGGCTGGGTAGATTAGGGGAGAGCAATGGATACTGCATTCTTGACTTCAGCAAGGTGTTTGACATCATCTCCCACGACATCCTTATAATGAAACTTCAGAAGCATGGGATAGATGAGTGGACAGTGAGGTGGGTTAAGAACTAGCTGACTGGCAGAACTCAGAGGGTGATCATTGGTGGTGCAGAGATGGTTGGAAACCTGTAACTAGCAGTCTTGTTCAAGCTCTTCATCAACAACCTGAATGAAGGGATAGAGTCCACTCTCAGCAAGTTTGTTGGTTATACAAAGCTGGCAGGAGTGGCTGACACACCAGAAAGCTGTGCTGCCATTCAATGAGACCTGGAAAGACTGGAGAGCTGGGCAGAGAAGAAGCCGATGAGGTTTAACAACAGCAAGCGTAGAGTCTTGTACAGGGGGAGGAATAACCACATGCATCAGTACAGGTTAGGAGATGATCTGCTGGAGATGAGCTCTGCAGAGAAGAACACGGGGGTCCTGGTAGACACAGGTTGGCCATTAGCCATCAGTGTGCCCCTGTTGCCAAGAGGGCCAATGGTATCCTGAAGTACAATTAAAAGAACATGGTCCCTCTACTCTGCACTGGTGAGGCTACATTTAGACTACTGTGTCCAATTCTGGTCTCCCCTGTTCAAAAAAGACAGGGATCTCCTAGAAGGAGTTGAGTGGAGGGTCACAGAGATAATAGAGGGCCATCTTGCATATGAGGAAAGGCTGAGTACCTGGGTCTGTTCAGCTTGGGAAAGACTGAGAGGGGACCTGATAAATGTAGATGAATATATAAAGGGAGGTGGGAGGCAAATGGATGAGGCCAGGCTCTTCTTGATGGTGTGCAGTGATAGGACAAGGAGTAATGGCCTAAAACTTGTACATAGAAAGACCCATACTGACATGAGGAAGAAATTCTTTATGGTACAGGTGATGGAACACTGGAAAGTGTTACCTGGAGATGGTGTGGAGTCTTATTCTACAGAGATATTCAAGAGCAGTCTGGACATCTACTTGTGTGACTTATTGAAGGGTGCCTGCTTTAGCTGTGGGAGTGGGCTTGACGATCTCTTGTCCTTTCCAACCCCTGTGATTCCGCAATTCTGTGGTCTTTTTATTGTAACGTGGAATTTATAGTTACATCTTATGCTGTCTTCCAACTGAGCATCAGGCCTTGGGATGCAGCCCCTACTTTCTCACTTCCATAAATTAAGTATTCAAATTAGGTTTATGTCAGCATATTAACATAATCTGAGGAACCCCTGTCCTCAAAATTATATTGCAATCGTTTCATTTCATGTTGTTATACAATAACTTAAGATCCAAAGTTACCCCTAAATTAACTACTTTTCCTCTTTCAACTTACTTGAAATTAGGTCTAATTTTGAAATTAGATTTCAAAATCTAATTTTTCCCTCCATTTTGTAAATCAGTGATTCTTCCATTTAATTTATTCATTTCTATATTTATCTTATAGACAGTTCAATACAAAGCAAATACCTGCCATTGCTTGAGATGTGACAATGTGAAGCTGTAAGAAATGATGCAGAGCAACACTACTCATACTGTTTTCAATATCTAAGCATTCATATCTGCACAGGAATATTTCTTTTGTTGTCATCTCATTAGGTCAGTCTCATGCTAGTGCATGAGCTTCTACAATGTGTATGTTTCTAGATATAGAAGTATCAAGTTCTTATGTTCTTATTTCTTTTTCTCTGTAAAAGTAGTGGGGAGCCTATTAGCAGTTTGTCCAATTTTACACCGTCTTTGTTGTTCTCGACATGAGAAATTTGATGGTGTTAGAATAAACTCAATAGTTATTTTTCTAGTGTTTTAAAGATGCCCATCAATCAGAAAAATCACTAAAACTTTCAGGTTAGCTTTTCTTTTTTAATTTATTTTAATATATGCATTTGGTAAAGCCTGTTAAAGCCCAAGGAATTAATGGATAATCTGTGGCCTAGGATGAATTTTATAACCACCTAACACTGCAAAAACAAGTACACACATATGTAGAGATGAATGGTCCTAAGAAACAAGCGTGATTTTGTACCTTCTGTATTACTATAATTTTTGTAACATCTTTCTTCCTTCTGCACATTAGAAATGTTATTTTTCCTAGCACCTCTAATTCCTCCTTCATTCTGCTTTTTGACACAAATGATTCATTTGACTGGTATTTCCTTTCTCCCTGTAGTACTATCAATCAGTATTTATGGGCTATGGATCATCATTTAATAAAAGCTTTCAAAGCTTATCTCTGATTTGAAGCTTTTTTAATATGTAGATGGAACTACAACGCAATTTAATTCTGATTCCACCTTATCTCAGTGGTCATTATGATTATAGCCATGACAAAAAACAATGGATATGTTATCTTAAAATGATTTGTATGTGACTATTATTTGCTTGGAGGTGCTTCAGATTAGAAATTTTTTGTTACAAGAATAAAGCAGGTGCACCATTATTGTAGTTAAACCTGCAAATTTTTGAGAATAAATACAAAACATGCTGGAAAGATCCTCTAAAAAATAAGCACAATACAGCATTTATATCCAGAAAAAATAAGCTCTAAATATTTTTATGAAGTTAAATAAATGCATGCATTAGAGATCAAACTCCAACTTCTAGTTGTGTTGTTACAATCATCCTTTTACTTGAAACAAAAGAAAAAGCATTCAAAAGTCACTGCTAAAAGCTTTGCTTTGTAAGAAGGAGAGTTTCAGGAATTTTAAGGTGATCATCAAGTTGGATGTGGCTTTGTTTAATCAATAAAACAATGACAGGAATCTAATAAGATATTCATAAGATGTTATGAGAGCTTAGGTAGCAGCTGCCTCTCCTCAGATGAAGGTCAATCAACTTAATCTAAATGATTAAAAGTATTTTTTCAATGTCAAAATATGTTATTGCATGGAATATCATGTAACTCATGGCAGTTTTGTTCTACAAGATGCTAGAGGTCTATGAGTTTTTCTATTGGAACTTATTTCCTCTACATCTTATATTGGAATTCAGAATTAACTTGCATTATTGCTTTTAAAATATACTGTACCAGTTACTGCATCAGCAAAAGCTGCAGAATGGTGGCACAAGAGCTGGAGGATCTGCAAAGATTACTCTTAGATGTGATTAAGAATGGAGAAGATGGTATTTTACTTTAAAAAATCAAAGTAGATTCAGTTGTTATTAATGCTAAATGTAGAATTATCCTCCTGGTACCTCAAATCTTTTCCCATAGTGTAGTTAATATACATAGGTCTCAAATGAAATTGAATTTTTCTAAATTCCCACATCCTCTTTTTGGAAACAAGTTTAGCATATGGTAAAAATATTTTTGTCAAATTTTCACATGTAATTAATACCCTTTCTGCACAGTACTGCAGAATTTTAGCAAAGGTTACTTTCTAATTAGAAGCTATTCTTTTCATTATGCACATTCAGAAAAGTATCGTACTCCTATTCCACCCCCCAGGATGCTCTGAGATAAATATTCAGTATTTAAAAGCCTTGTTTTCATCATCAGCTATGTAGTTAGAGAGGACCTTTAGAAGAGCTATAAAACGTCTGGCTCAGGTGGAGCCAGCTATGAAATTGTAAGGTGTGAACTCAGAACATCTGCATCGCTCTCATTTATGATCTTTTTGAGCCAGAGTTGCAGCTGTCACTGAGAGTCTCACTGACACATCTGTAATATGAGCTGTAATCAAATAATTGCAGGCATGTTTATTGGAGCAGTGCTTATAGTACTGCTTTTTTGTGAGACTGAATAAGCTAAAAACACTCAGTCATTTGCTGTCCTTCTGACAACTGTCAGGTCTGTAGTTTGACTCCCAGAAGAAAAGTACATTCACATAAAGACCATTAACAAATTTGGCGACAATTAATGTTCCTGTTATGAACCTCAGCAAAGAAACTCACTACTTTGATTCTTATTTGTTCTTCCCTAGAAGAGATCCCACAAGATCATGAATAGGACGTTTTAAAGAGACTTGTAAGGGCTTTTACTTTTCATGTTCCTGTCTTACAGATTTATACTGGACTCAATCTCCAGAGAAGGGGAAAATAGGTAATGGGTATTTTAATGCCTATACACTTCCTGTTAAATTGTCTTCACTTTTTTTTACATAGCATCTGCCTCACTGAGTACTCATCATCTGCTACTGAACCATCTGATGTACAACAGATGTTAAGCACTTAGTGAGGCAGAGAGGGAGGTAAAAGTGTCATATCATGATTAAGTACTTGCTATAGCTATTATATAAGATGACCATACTGCTTCGTTCTTATGTTAAATGTTATTTTGTGTTGAATAAGAGTTATCATAAGTTTTTTATGTTAACTTCCAATTGCTAATGTTCCAAAAGTCTTTTTTTTTTTTTTTTTTTGAAAGGTAAAGCTATTGCACAGATGAAAAAAAAAAAGAAAATATTTTTTAGACACATTAGAATTAAGAATTAGAGAGTACTTCATAAAGAGGCAATGGAGTGCAATTTCAGATAGAATTCCTTCATGTAGAAAAACAATTAAGATTTCTATTATCAAATAAGGATTCTCTAATAATCTGATTTAACATCAGTAGAATTATATTATTTTTTACTGTGGCTGTGTAAATGTGAGATGGCATGCCCTGCAAATATTTTAGCTCAGTGTATGGTAGCCAACTCTTTGTTGCATTCTGTGCAACAGGAAGTTTAGCCATAAAAGATCTTGGTCATCCAGCAACACCCTGATTTTCTTCTTTAATCAAAAGGGTTAAATTTAAGAAAATGCAATTTACTTCTTCAATTGGCTGTGCCTGTTATTAAATCATAATTAAATAGAAATTCTTTCCCTGCAAATTGTTAAAATCGTGAAAGATTTGTGAAATATTGTCACACAAGATGACATCTTTTTTGTATTGATGGTCAAAATAATTAGACAGATATGTTGGTTTAGGCGATCACAAACTCTTTGTTGCCAGGGATGAAACTGAATCCCTAGAATAATCATAACTAAAAGATTTACAGTTGTTTGTGATTTTTATGGGTTATCTAGCTCAGTGCTGTACTCTGCATAAGCAGAAGGTTGGTGGTCTATTTCCTATTAAGACAGTAATTAAGCTAGGAAGAAATCAGTAACATTTATGTTAGAAATGTCAGCCTCAATTGAACAGCTCTTTTGTGACTTTGCATTGTATTTTGAAAGGTTTATTTCCACAACTCTGTATTAATCAAGAAAAAAAGTTACAGAGAAATTCTAAGAAACTTTGAGGGAGCTCTAATTAATCATAATGATATTCGGTATCCTATACTATGAGTGATTGTTTTCTTTAAATTAAATATTATTTTAATGCAACAGTAGAATTATGATATCAAGTCTACTATTCACTAAAATAGCTTTTGATAATAACTTATCACACAATATTGTATGATCATGAAAGCATGGATATTTTGGGCATCAGATTTTGATTTAAAGCTTATTGAAATAGGAATACTTTTATTGTTTCATTCTGTTTGAAACTGCAAAGTTCTGCAGCTGAGTGTTTGAAAAACAAGCACATCAGGCCAGTAAATTTAATTTCTCAAATCAAATAATATTATTTACTGTCTCACTAAAAGGATAATTGGAGAGCCCTTTCAATCTTCCCCCAGATACTCATTGTATTCATTTATTTATTAGTCTATGTATGCAAACCGCAACTGCTAAGATAAGTAGCTTCTTAGCTTTCTAATTAGTTCTTCATTAGCACACTGAGACTATAACTGATTAAATAGAACAAATTAAAGGTAAAAGGACACCATGACTGTATACAGAATTGGAGTAATGTACTAAGAACTTAATAAACGTGAAGAGAAAAAATAAAGGTACACTAAATTTTGAGCAAAGTCTATTATTGTCATTGGTACAGATCTGAGGAGGTTAAAGTCAGAGACTCAGATCCTATCTTATGAAACTGAAGAGGACCTTTTCCTAGTGACTACTGTAGACCATAGATATCAATCCAACTTTCAAAAAATGGAAGAGTGGTAAGGTGCATTGAAGAGTTATGACAGATTCAATTTTCATATTTCTTACTTTCCAGTGACAGACTAAGCAGCGGATTTTGAATATGGCAAAAAATGAAAGACATGAACTAGGAGCAACAAATTTGCATAGAGTAGCTAAACAATCAAGCACTATTTGAGTCATCTAATATAGAAAATTAAAGAATAATTAGACCTGATGTAGTAGAAAAGGGAAGTCTCATGAAATAATGATGTAGAAGATAGTGAGATTTTGTTTGTCTAATGCTAGGTGCACCAAGATTCAAAAACTATTCCCACATGTTATTGATGTCTGGAGGCCATGGTAAGTTTGAAGAGAAAAAAAACAATAGAATTCCATTAAATTCCAAAAAGACATCTGGTGTGTTTTTATATATGTTCTTTGAGGATTTTCTTATTTTAACTATGTGGTGTAGTATAGACATAATTATTGACCTGTAGTCAATTGTCTGTTGGAAGTTTTCAGACAAACTTGTGGAGGATATTAAACACCTCAGCATACCTCAAATTCTGGTGTTACCATAAATTGGATTAGAAAAAGTAGCCAGATCTTCTAGTGGGACAGGAAGAGTCAATGGCTTATACATCACTCAGGAAGTTTGTCTTTTTTTTAGGCACTAGAGACTCAATTTGCTTCTATTGGCTATAGGCATTAAGGAAGGGCAGAACTGTAAATCATAAAGCTGTAAAAGGCATGATACTTAAAAGTCATAGAATGATTTAGGTTGTAAAGGATTTTTCAACTTCATCTAGTCCAACCACGTACCATGGGCAGAGGCACCTCAGATTGCTCAAAGGCCTTGAATATTTCCAGAGATGGAACATCTACAACTTGTCTGGGCAACGTGTTGCAGTGCCTCGACAACTTTTTAGGAGATACTTGCTTCCTTATATCTAATAAAAATCTACCCTCTTTCAGTTTAAAATTGTTTTCTGTTTTCTTCTTAATATTCTTCTAATTAAGGGTGAGTGGCTCACATAAAGTAGGTATTCCTGACATTTTGTTTTCACTTGATTTTCTTAATTTACTTGAGAAAAAGCAATACCTTTAGAAAGAGCAGTAGTATTTCTTAATTACAAATTAAAAACAAAACAATACAAACCAAAAAATGATCAACTAAATTTCAATTTCAATTTTTTTTTAAAAAAAGAATTTCCGCTTGTAAACTGATCAGAGCAAAATGCAACTAGAACTTCTTGAAATTTTGCCTGTTAAAACAAGGTAAACAAAATCAAAATAAAGTAAACGTATTAGAAGGTTGTTGTTTTGAATTTTAGTTAGGAAAAAAAGGTATCTCCCTCTTAAAATTCTTGTTTCTCTTGAGCAAATATATAGTTGTTTTAAAAACTACATTTCAAGTTATAAATTTGAGGCTAAAGTTTCATTCAGCTGTGTAACTTTATGAAGATTTTTAGACTGCTCATTCTATCCCTCAGTAGAAAAAGGGGGATAGACTCATTAAGTATTAAAAGAACAAAAGTGTCTTTTTTTTTTTGGTCATAATAACAGAACATAATAATAACATTATAACATTTTGCTGGTCATGATAACAGAAGCAGTAGACTAGATCTTTAATAAGGAAAAAAGTTCTAAAAACTGTGTGCCTAGAGATAGGATTTATTAAAGTCCAATCGACATTTACCTGTACGTTAATTTTGTTGATTTCAAAAAACTTATTCCAGCAACTTAAAATCCTCCTCTTCCTACAATATAATCTTCCTCACTAGGTTTCCCTCCTTCCCTCTCCTCTGTGGACCAAGACAATTTATTTCCTGCTCTCCCAGCTCTTCATCAGTCCCTCTCTTCGTCAGTCTGCAATCATTCTGCGAACTCTGTTCTCTTTCTGTCTAGCTCACTCTGTGTGTTCACGGTACACTTGTCCAATCTATTCATTCTGAGGCATGTCCACAGAAGGAGTCATCCTCCTTTATTCTGTCCAAAATGGGAGCTTAACAGCCAGGATAAGCTGGATACCTTCTCACACACATATCTTTCCTGACGCAACTTCACTCCTTCTCTCCCAACCTATCTACTTCCTCCTGCCCCAGGCAGCACAGAAGGATGGGGAGCAGGTGGCTGCAATCTGTCCTTCCCTCTGTGCCACTCTCCTCACACAGAGCAGCCTCTGATCACCAAGGACCATTTTCCACTGCTAGAACCTATCCAGTGACAAGTATATACCTCCACAAAGTACTACCCACAAATCTATCAGAGAGTATCTAAAATCAGACTCCAAAAATCATAGCTACTGTGTAGGTGAAAAATATCTCTGCCTGGGCTCCAAGCCAGCAGGAATGCAGAAATTTCTTGTCCATACTAACACAATGCAAAATCCGAGTTTCTCTGCTGAGAAACTGATTCAATTGCATGACTTTGTTCAGCTTTGCATCTCAGGCACAGTGAGCATTTATCTGACTAGAATGCAAATGTAATGCAGAATGCGGGAGTATCCTTAGGTTCTACAAACTACATAGCATGGCTGATGTTTTTTTGTGAGTGATACAAACAGATTTAGTCTCTTTGGTCAGTGCTTTGTCAAAAACAAAAAATCTTTAGATTGTCTTCTCATGTTTATCCTCTACTGGTCTGAATTCAAATTTATAACTGCACACTCAGAGCTGGTCTTTGTTAAGTATTTTTAAAATATATTTCTGGAAATGTACTACTGATATATAACATAACTTTTCAAAGACATAGCACTTTTGCTTTCAAGAGAAGTGGGAGAGGATGCTCAAATTCACTCTTACAAATCTGAGCAACATGAGCTGTTAGACGAATGAGCACACTGCCTTGATACAGTAGTCATGGGGTATGAACTAGTCTTAAACCATGAACAATGTTAACATCCAGTTAGCAAACTGAAAACCTGGAGATGAAAGAGACACATCCTTGAAATCCGTCCAGTTATCTGTCCAAGATAACAAATAAAAATAAGGTAAGATCTTAAAGAAGTGTACTCTGAAGTAAATGGCATAACACAAAGATCTAAAGGAAAGGTTTTATTTTTTTGGCTTTTGTTTTCTTCAAAAAAGCATTTTTCTATATTCATCTAACGTCTTTTGGAATCTGAGTAAGTATCAGTTATTACATAGGTACTTGAACCTATAAGGTGTTGAGTGTCCATATTTGAGCAGGAGTGTTTGATCAGATGTCCTCCAGAGTTCCCTTCTAACCTCTGCCATTCTGTGATTCTGAGTTAGGACAAAGCTACAACAGGAAACCTTTGGAAGGCTATTTTCACTTTTTCACACAGTAGTCTTCTCTGTTTTGACTGCTGTCATGCACTATAGGCCTAACAATAATATGACAGACCATGGGAGACATAGGCTGGCTGCCATGTTGAACACATAAGAGGAATTGAGGTAATAACATACCCAAAATGCACTTTGAGCTGCCAGAGCAAACTCTGTGGGCATAGATTACTGTCAAAATGAGCCAGACACAGTACCTGGGAACTTTGATTCTACCTTGGAAATCTATTCGTTTTAAATTCTACTTAGTTTTGGAGTAACATTTATGTTGTGACATTGCATTTCTTTGGAATGGATGCACTATTTTTATTCAGGAAAGTAGTAAACTTTCCAAGCATTTTTTCTTCATTTTAACTTTCAGCTAAGCACAGAGACTCAAATTATTTAGGCATTTAAGTCATGTATTATTGTATATATATATCTTATTGTATATGCTTCCATAAAAGTATGAATAGACAAAATGTACAAAAGAAAAATGAAAGGGGCTGGGAATAGCACAGAACCAACCAAAAAGAAGTACCCCCAAAGCCCAAAACCAGAAAATTGAGTTCACCAGAGTCTAAAATGATTGCATGGGTTTTTATTTTTATGTTTTTTTTTTTTCACATGGCAACGGTAGAACAGACTGCAGCAGCAAAAACAAGTTCTTTAAGCTCTGCATTGCGAGAATTACTAAAAAGGAATGAAAAGTACAGACAAGAAAGGAGATAACACTTGTCTAAGTCCACGTAACTGTGTTTCTTACAATGCCTTTCTGCTAGCAATTGTACCTCATCAGACTAAATTACTGGTTTCAGTGTGTTCTCACAGTGTCTGTTGTTTCTTGTGAAACTAAAATAAGTTGACAAGAAAAACATTAAAACAATCATTTGATTTCATCTCAGAAGATGAAAAGTAAACACAGCATGGTCACCACCAGCTTCCCATAGGGATATGGGAACCATGCCCATGGCAGTGGTAGGAACTACGTGATCTTCAAGGTTCCTTCTAACCCAAGCCTTTATGTGATTCTATGATTATGTTATTGTATTGGAATTAATTTGAAGAATTAAGACTGAATCTGTTTTAGTGAGGCCCTACTTGCCCTTACAGGTAAGTATTTTGGTCACTCCAATCCTCACTAGCTGTAAATCAAAGCAGTTACAACTAGAAACAAGAAGGCTTTCAGGCTTACAAAAATCTTCATAACAAAACAGCTTGATGGTACAAAGTCATGCACCTCCCTGCGCAAATAGTAAGAGGAAAAGAAATTTCAACTATATAGCATTTCACGATGTTAATCTGAAGACAGGTACAGAAAAAATGACTCTGATAGACTTTCTTGACAGAGATGCAGAGAAAATACGTGATCCAAATGTTCCTATAATGCAAGTTTATAAGGAAAGTTCTTTTCTGTGGTTTTGCATTGCTAAAAGGCAATTTATATGTGTATTTACTTGACAGCAGATGCTGTCATTTGACTTCAGTTATGTTCATAGTGCCTTAATCTGTTACTAAAAACACTTTCATCTTTCTCTTTCTGGTAAAAACATTGCAAGGTAGTATTTATTGTTTTCAGGTCTCTCTTTGTGCTAAAATACATTATTTTAAAATTGCAGATCCTCCAACTATTGGCTCAACCGCATCCAATCCTTTCTCTACTGCAATGAAAATGGCCTTCTGGGAAGCTTTTCTGAAGAGACACACACATGCACCTGCCCTAATGACCAGGTTGCCTGCCATGGGTTCCTTCCCTGCACAGTTGGAGATGGCTCTGCTTGTCTGAGCTGCGCTCCTGACAATCGTACCCGCTGTGGAAGCTGTAATGCTGGATACATGCTAAGCCAGGGGATTTGCAAGCCTGAAGTGGCAGAATCAACAGAGCACTACATTGGGTTTGAGACTGACCTTCAGGACCTGGAAATGAAGTATTTACTGCAGAAGACAGATCGGAGAATTGAGGTGCATGCAATTTTCATCAGCAATGACATGCGCCTCAACAACTGGTTTGATCCTTCTTGGCGCAAGCGAATGCTCCTTACTCTTAAGAGTAACAAGTACAAGTCTAGCCTGGTCCATATGATACTAGGCCTCTCTCTTCAAATCTGCCTAACTAAAAACAGCACTTTAGAGCCTGTTCTTGCTGTTTATGTCAACCCTTTTGGGGGCAGCCACTCTGAGAGCTGGTTTATGCCTGTGAATGAAAATAATTTCCCAGACTGGGAGCGGACTAAGTTGGACTTACCCCTTCAGTGTTATAATTGGACACTGACTCTGGGCAACAAGTGGAAGACATTTTTTGAAACAGTACACATCTATTTGAGGAGTCGAATAAAGTCAAATGGTCCAAATGGCAACGAAAGCATCTACTATGAACCCCTGGAATTTATTGATCCCTCAAGAAATCTGGGCTACATGAAAATCAATAACATCCAAGTGTTTGGCTACAGCATGCACTTTGACCCAGAAGCAATTAGAGACTTGATTTTGCAGCTGGACTACCCCTATACTCAGGGATCACAGGACTCCGCACTTTTGCAGCTGTTAGAGATACGTGATCGTGTAAATAAACTCTCTCCACCTGGTCAACGTCGTCTAGACCTCTTCTCTTGCTTGCTCCGTCATAGACTCAAACTGTCTACCAGTGAAGTGGTGAGAATTCAATCTGCTTTGCAGGCATTTAATGCCAAATTGCCAAACACAGTGGATTATGACACAACCAAATTGTGTAGTTAACCATAAATGTGAAGCACAACACAAAACCTTGAAGGAGTTTTTACAGTGCTTTTGTGGAACAGTTTATGTTTGGAAGAGTAAATTTAAATTGTCTTTTCAATATCTGTCTTATATCAGTCAATACTGTTGGATGGCAATTTACACACATGAACTTGCTGACAATGAATATATTATACCTGCAGTTTTGGTTTATGAATGAAATAAATACTGACACCAGTCTAGAAGACATTCTACTTTTTACAATAAATTTCATTTGTAATTTTATATGTTCCGTGGCAATGCTTTTGTGCATTACATCCTCTAGAGGGAACATAGAAGGATACCAATAAAATTTTGTAGCTGAACAGTTATTAAAAAGAAATGCTGTGGGATTCTTTCTTCTTACACAAAAGCAGTAATCTTGATATACTTTTGTGTGTGTTGAACACACTTTGCAGGTAAATAAAATACAGTGACTCATAGTTTCAACAGAAAACACAGAAAAGTCTAAACTGTGGAATATTTTCTTCTTAGGAATTAGGTCTAAATGTTTATTCTGAGCAGAAGTGACAACAGTAGCAATGCTTCACTTGCTAAACCTCTGAGACTTGAAAAGGCTTGCCCTTTTCAAGCTGCTTAACATGTCATACTGACTCCTAGAGTTGCAATATTGAGTGTTTTAGGATGGACAGTGTGAGGTGCACAGTAATGAAAGGTTGCATTCTCTCAACAGCAGACAGGTGAAAAGCTATCTATGCAACTGATCTTATTCACCTTACAAAAGAGAAAAACATCTTCACAAAAGTTTTCAGAAGTTTCCATAATCCTTTACTGTGCCTGAATATTTTGTGTATTTATAGAAAGAATAAATATTAAAGCACATGCATACTATTGTCCAAGGACACACTCTGAAATGTTCACCTTGAAATACCTGTTTTCAACTACTTCCCTAAGCATCATTCATGCTGTCAAGATTCAAATTCAATATAAAACATTCTCTAAAAATAAAACAGTTTAATCTATTAATCTATTAATGAGATGAAATAAATGTGCCTACCTGTTGATCAGAATTAGGTTCTTTGATAGTTTATACGTTCTGGCATGAAACTTATATCTGGGATGGCAGAATGTGGCACTTCCAAGAAAGTTCTGCTACATAATGCCAGAGGAGAATAATGCAAATGTCTTTGCTGTCTGTAGTCTGTTAGTAAGTAGAGAATAAAGTGAGGGAAATTTATACAAATTCTTTTGGTGGCACCATGTTAGTGAAATCTGAATTTGTGCCCATGATGTAAAGGTCAATTTTTTTGTTTGTTTTTGTTTTGATTTTGTTTTCAATGGGAAAGAATTTGCATATAAAACTAGTACGTTATGTGCAAGCACAGAAAGATTAAAAAAAAAAAAATCACTCAGAACTGAAGTTTTAGAATTTAATTGTAGAATTAAACTTCATTTAATTTCAATTAAAATAAATTTGGTAAACATTGAATTAGTTCCTTCACAATTTAATTCTGAGTCACAGCCCAATCTGAAGTTAGGCTTTGTTTCTATGTAGCCCACAGTAGCGCAAGAAATGCTAAGTTTCATAATTATTAGTGAGCAAAATAAAACAGAAGCTCAGAAACACTTAGAAAATTCTATAGCCAAGAAGGATCTTCTTTTCTTTAGTGACTCCTCTCCTGCCTGATTTCACCATATATTTGTAAGGATTACTCTTTCACCAACACACATTCAGATAATTTCTCTTACTGTGCTAGGAAGCTCAGTGGGACTAAAGTTAGCATATTTTTCCATAAATCAGATTCTAGATGAATTCCTGTTTGGTTTCCAATCACAACTTTCTTTTACTGATAAATAATGTATCTCAGACTAGTTGTCGGTGTCAAAATTCTGGCTTGCTATTGCATGGATATGATGAACTAGGCCAAAAAGTGACATATGACCTTCTTGGTTATGATTTACTTCTGTTCTTATCATCAGGTCTCTCCTTTGGTATATAATGAAACATATAAATAGACAGTTGGTTTTACTAATCGTTACATCTTGCAGCCTTTATAAATGATAGAAAGATCATGGTGTAACAAGTTGAATAAAAAGTAAGGAGTCCTATTATGCTCATAGAAAGTAAAAGAATGTAAATATGAGGTAGTGGTAAATAAAGCACTCAGATATATTATTCCTTCACTAAGAAAAAATATTGCTATGATGTATCAAATCACCTGAAATATTTTGCCCCTCTTGCTAATTCCTTTCTAAAATACTTAATCAATGACTATTTACTCTTTCTGTTTTTAAATATCTTTCTTGAGATGGAAAGTTCTTCTTGAGACCTAAATATGTGTACAGAAAGAAGAATAAGCCAAAGCAGTCTCCAGACAGGCATCATTTAATTATTGTACAATACATCTGGATTATATATATATATATGTATAATAATCATTTATTACACTGAAATATTATAAAAAAATAAAATAATTAAGTAATAATCCAGAGGGCATTTACCTGGAGGGAAAAAAAAAAAGTACTTATTGTATTTTTTTTGCCAAATTAAAAGTATGAAACAAATTTTTAGCCTACTAGTGATCAACTAGTTGGAACCAGGGGAGTTGGGGAATAATGAAGGCATTCACTTTACCAAAACTAACCTCCATAAACATTGAAACAAAAACAAAAACAAAACAAAAAACCAAAGCAAAACAAAACAAAGAAAAAAAAGAAAAAAAGAAAACTGTAAGTGAATAGTGAAAAGAAATGCAGGATTTATCAGATTTTCAAGCTACAAGCGGGTGCCAACAGTATTTCCATTTTCATACTTTTCCAATTGAAGTATTTCTGTGTTTCTGAAAATGATTTATTTGTGTGTAAAGAAGAACAAAAAATTCTGGGCGAAACAGTAAAGAACTTAATCAACAAGAACAATTTTATACTAAGGTATGAAAATCTTTGTGAAAAAGGAACACATACATACAGTCATTTCCATCCAGACACTGTGTATGATTATTCCCTGCTTACTATATTCTACAGTTCAGATCCTCACTCTGCTTCTTTGCACTCTGTTTCCCTTTGCATTCACCACGGCTGTCACTATCTACTGTTACAAACTGAAATAAAGACAGGCAAATGATCGAATATATGCAATGACATAATGGCAGCTTGTAAAAGAAGTACTCAGAAATATCGTCAGTGGCTATAGGTATAATAACCAGATACATATTGATAGAGATTACTAGCTTATATAAAATAAAAAATATTAAAATATATATTTTATTAGATTATATACAATACTAATTATTAGCTTGCTGAGTTTATTATTATAACTGGATTTGATAGGAGAAGGGGATGTACTGCTGAATTATTTCCTTTGCCACAAGACAATTCTATCGTTACAAATATTTGGAGAAAGAGTCTTTATTTCTTAAAGTATTCATTAAATGACTGCATTTATTGTGAAATTGCTTACTCGGCAGATACTTCATCTGAGAAGAGGCAAAAGCTGCGTTTTTCCCAAGCTGAGTAGGCAGCTTGTGCAGGAGAGAGTACATAGGTATGAAGAAGGGTACTCTGAGCATCAAAAGGTTAATTCCTTGAAAACTCAGTGCACAGTTTAAGTACAAATCAAAAAAACAACAGAATACAAAGTAAGAAAAGTGATAAATACCTATCTCACTATACTACAGAGTTACATCTAAACTTTGAGTCCTGCGTCACCGTAGAGATATGATAGAAGCAATTAATGTGATATAATAATGGATCCATGTTTTACAATCAACTAGTTATTGTTTCTTTGAAAGATAAATGTCGGAATCTGAAGAACCGTTTGTTTTGGCACAGTCACCTCTATGAATGGGAGATGCTCTAGATGGTGCATCACAGTTATTTTTTTATATTTGAACCTGTAAAGCTAAGAAGTGGATCAAGCTGCTAAGTGCTTTAAAACGCTGAGTTGCCAGCACAAAACAAGAAATGGATATTCTTAGTTAAATGTTTAACTGGACCAGAGATTAGAGACCTCAAAACTCTAGCCAGTCAGACTGTACTCTACTCAATCAGGCTTTAGTTAAAAACTCAGGAAATTATGAAGCGTTTATTTTCATGTTTAATTTTTCAGCTTTTACAGTTTAAGAAGTCAAAATAAACAAAAACTATTAAAGTAGACTGAAAGTACCACTGCTATTTTGAATAAATCCCTGTGTAAATGGAATCTATCAATCAAAGATGTTTTTCCTTCATCAGAAAAAGGTAACAGAAATGAAATGTCAAATTCTCTGATTAGCTTGAACTAGAGTGATTCTATCACTTCAGTTTCATCCTATATTTATCTTAAAATTATTATGTGATTACTTACTAAAATAGCTGGATTTTACACAATGTACACATGAGCACACATATCCATTGAACTTGCCTAGTTACTTTTTTCTTCAAGAGGCAATCTGTAATCTCTTGGACAAAATTAGTAAAAGCTATTACATGAAGAGCTGAGATACACTATTTGGTAAGCCCTCTATGAGCAAGGGCATTTGACATTGAACTGAGAGCAATTCATGAGAGGTAGAAGTGACTTTGTAAGCAAGCTTTTTGTCATACTGATACAAGATAATACATGTTTCAGATCTCTGAAATCACCCATACATAAATAGAGGCATTAATCTGGTCAAACTTTAAGCACGTATGTATTTAATTTCTTTTTAATAGAAGCATAGGCTTCTATTTACAATATAGTTCTGAAGAGAACTTCAGGCATCTCAACAGCTTACACCTACCCATATTTTACTCATAGATCCTACGCTTCTTGCTTCAATTACACAGACTATTCCAGTCATGCATGAAAATGAGAGGAAGTTCTAAGGCTGTTATTCATGTTGTTGTGCCATAGGAAAAAGAGCAGTATAAATAAGGAACTAAGGAAACTGTTAAAAACAAACAAACATATAACTAAAAAAAAACAACCAACAACCTAGCTCAACATTATGAGACAATGCCCGTGTAAGAAATCATTAAGGGCTACATTTAGCCACTGTATAATCATGCAGAAGCTTCCCCAGTCACTGCATTAGACCAGCAAAGAGTAAAGCAGCTTAATTTGAAAACTACTGTAGAATCAGGCCTTAAGGAAACATTTTTAAAACTTTAGGAGAAAATGAAATATGATGTTTTGATTTATAATTGATTTTTGCCTGGTAAGTTCAAATTAAACTCAAGGAGCCCAGCCCACATCATAAATCCTGTATTGGAACAAGGCATGCTTCAGATGCTGTATATCGTAGTCACAAAACGTAAGGGTGAATCTGGTGACATGAAATGAGCCTGGTATACCAGGATAAAACTGTAAATATGAAAACTTTATACCTTTGCTAGATGACAGCAAATGAGGCCCATTTCTGTAAAATATGGGATCAAGTGTCTGCATGTGCAAACTGTATTGCCACATCCCACTTGATCTTATTCAAAGCTAATTATGTATTAACAATAATGGAAACTTTTCTGCTGAAGAAAATTTTCAGGCTCATCTAAAATTTGAGTCTGAAAATGCCCCCTGAAATCCTGGATATCTTCTCATCTGTTGCTTGTACAAGCTGGCAGAAAACAACTAGAGAAGAGTCAAAATGGTCTGAATGAAAACTATTCAGCATAAGGAGTGTATCACTGCAGTAAGAGTGAGATCTTTCCTTTTCTTGAAAAATTATCACAGTTTCACAAAGTGAAGTTACACAGTCTGACTATGCAAGAATTAAGTACAGTGAATGAAAGGCTGCTGATACAGTCTGGATAGACTTCAGCAAAGCCTTTGACGCTGTCTCCCACAGCATTCTCCTGGAAAAGCTGGCAGTCCATGGCTTGGACAGGTGCTGGGTAAAGAACTGGCTGGAGGGCCAGGTGAATGGACTGAAATCCAACTGGCAACTGGTCACAGGTGGTGTTCCACAGGGGCTGATACCGGGGACTGTTCTGTTCAATATCTTTATTGATGATTTGGATGAGGGCACTGAGTGCATCCTCAGTAAACTTGCAGATGACACCAAGCTGATAGGAAGTATTGATCCATCTAGGGGTAGAAAGGCCCTACAGAGGGATATGGACAGTCTGGATTGCTGGGCTGAGATGAATGGGATGAGGTTCAACAAGACCAAGTGTGGAGTCCTGCATTTTGTACACAAAAAAAACCCAAGCAACACTACAAGCTTGGGGAAGAGTGGCGGGAAGACTATGTGGAAGAAAAAGACCTGGGGCCTGGAGGCATTGGTCTACACTGAACATAAGCCAGCAGTATGCCAGGTGGCCAAGAAGGACAATGGGATACTGGCTTGTATCAGAAGCAGTGTTGGCAGCTGAAGCAGGGAGGGGATTGTCCCTCTGTATTCACCACCTGGTGAGGCTCCACCCTGCATACTGCATTCAGTTTTGGGCCCCTCCCTACAGGAAAGAAACTGAGGCCCTGGGGCGCGTCCAGAGAAGGGCAAAGAAGCTGTGAGGGGTCTGGAACACAAGTCTTATGAGGAATGGTTGAGGGAAGAGGGATTGTTCAGTCTGGAGGTAAGGAGCTCAGGGGAGACCTTACTGGTCTCTATAACTACCAGAAAAGAAGTCGTAGTGAGCTGGGAGTCGTCCTCTTCTCCCATGTAACCAGCGAAAGAACAAGAAGCAACAGAAAGGACCTACAAGATCTCGTCCAACTGTCTTCCTATAACCTTTACTACCTGCTAAGCCACTAAATGATGTCTTGTAGCATCTCATACAGATGCCTCTTGAAAACCACCAGGGACGGTGACTCCAACACCTCCTGACCTCCTGCCTGACACTCTCAGAGAGAAAAAGTTTTTCCTTATGTCTAATCTAAACCTGAACAACTTGTGGCCATTTCCTCAGGTCCTGTTTGTTGTCTGGGAGAAGAGGCCAAGCCCCTCCTCATCACAACCTCCCTATTGCAACTGTTGAGTGCAATGAGGTCTCCCCTGAGCCGCCTCTTCTCCAGATTGAACAATCCCAGCTCCCTCAGCTGCTCCTCATAAGACTTGTGCTCCAGACCCCGCACCAGTTTTGTTGCCCTTCTCTGGACACGTTCCAGGGCCTCAATGTCTTTCTTATAGTGAGGGGCCCAAAACTGAAACAACACTTGAGGTGTGGCCTCACTAGTGCTGAGTACAGGGGGATGATCACCTCCCTGCTCCTGCTGGCCACACTATTTCTAATGCAGGCCAGGATGCCGTTGGCCCTCTTGGCCACCTGGGCACACTGTCGGCTCATGTTCAGCCGAGCATCAACCAACACCCCCAGATCCCTTTCCTCTTCACACTCATCCAGGCACTCGTCCCCAAGGCTATAACGCTGCATGGGGTTGTTGTACCCAAAGTGCAGGACCCGGCACTTGGCCTTGTTGAGCATCATCCCATTCACCTCAGCCCAGCGATCCAGTTTGTCCAGATCCCTCTGAAGAGCCTCCGTACACTCAGGCAGATCCACACCACCTCCCAACTTGGTGTCATCTGCAAACTTACTGAGGGTGCACTCAATCCCCTCATCTAGGTCATCAGTAAAGATATTAAACTGACCCCTGTGGGACACCACTTGAAATGGGCTGCCAGCTGGACTTAACTCCATTAACCACTACTCTTAGAGCACGGCCCTCCAGCCAGTTCCTTACCAAAGAAGGGTATACCTATCCAAGAGGTATACCTATTCTCCAGGAGAATACTGTGGGAGACCATGTCAAAGGTTTTGTTGAAGTCTAGGTAGACTACATCAACAGCCTTTCCGTCGTCTACCTGTCTGGACACCCGTCGTAGAAGATGATGAGGTTGGTAAAGCATGGCCTGCCTTTCATGAACCCGTGCTGGCTGGGCCTGATGCCCTGGACTCCATGCATGTGCCGTGTGATCTGACACAAGATGATTTACTCCATAACTTTCCCTG
The DNA here is from genome assembly GCF_019232065.1 of Centrocercus urophasianus. NCBI lineage: Eukaryota > Metazoa > Chordata > Aves > Galliformes > Phasianidae > Centrocercus > Centrocercus urophasianus. The sequence goes on along the minus strand of NW_024884733.1, from coordinate 2,001,853 downwards.
GTACCAACGTCAGGCTGTAATTCCCTGGATCCTCCTTACGGCCCTTCTTGTAGATGGGAGTCACATCAGCAAACCTCCAGTCCTCTGGGACTTCTCCAGATAACCAGGAGCTCTGGTAGATGGCCAAAAGCAGCTTGTCAATCACCTCTGCCAGCTCCCTCAGCACCCTAGGATGTAGCCCGTCTGGTCCCATGGACTTGTGACAGATGGAGGAGGAGATCTCTAACTGTCTCCACCTGAATCACTTGGGGATGAATTCTCTGCAGCATCCCACACTTCCAAATCAGGGCATAAAGTGCCCTGAGGATAATTGATCTGCCTGTTAGAGGAAGATGTAAAGAAGGCTTTGAGAACATCAGCCATCCTTATCCTCAGTGGTCATATTCCCTGCTGCAAGTAAAGGATGGAAATTCTCCTTGGTTCTTCAACCACTGTTAATATTTTTGTAAAAGGATTTCTTCTTCTCAAAGCCTGTACACCTTATTCCTTCTTTGCCTGTGTGAAGGGTGATATTATACCTGAGTTCACTATATATGGTACATTTTAAATAGCTTAGTATCTGTGTTTTGTTTTCTTTGCTTCTAAACTAATTTTGTGCAACTTCAGGTCTTCATTTATTTATTTTTCAGCTGATCATAGGTGAGTTGTTTGCAGCCAAGGTTGTGCCCCATCTGTTGTTATCCTGTGCTGTGCTCCTCTACACCACAGCCTATGTCCCCACCCCTCAAAGGCTTCTGCTTTCATACTGAGTCTGAAACCTCCACACTCCATCACTGTGTTCAAGTAATGTTCTGTTTTCCAAAGTAACTGCTTCTTGCAATTATTTATATAAAAAACTGAAAGATAATTAAAAACAAAATGACTTAGTCTCAGCCATCTAATTGTTCAAAACAGTTATTGCTAAACTGTGTAAAAACAAATCTGCTTCGGGAAAGTCAAGAAAAGTTTACAGAAAAAGTGATAAAGCTCAATGCTAACATCTTCCAAATGTAGTACAAATTTTATGACCTTTTACTAGCAATTGCAATATCTTATTGCAGTTACACTTTCTCCTTGCATAGAAAGCCTCTAGTAATACACGACTGGGACCTATATAGGACTGAAGCTTTCAGAGATGCTAATGTATACATAAAGATACATTAAGAAATAAGAAAGACGAAAACAAGCTAGCTGTAAAAGAATCAGGATATCCATTTTATAGCAACAGGCTATCCTTTAGTTCTCTGATACTCACTTTTTTGCATCATCTTCAGAACCATCTGGCACAGGACACTGTCAGTGGTAAGAAAATGAGCTAGGCAAACAATAGGTCGGAACCAGTTTGGCATTATTCATGTCTGTGATATATTTATTTATTCTAACTGGATTTTCTATGATACTCAGATCTACCTCTTGAAAACTCACTGGTTAGCCCCCAGAATCATAATAAAATATTAGCATTATTTCAGGTATTTTGGTGGTACCAGTAAGATGGTTTGGTTTCCGCTTAGGGAGAGATTGGCTTTTCTTTATTTTAATTTCCCGAGTGCTTCATTAAGTTTATAAATGTTTCACTAAGTTTTATTAAATGCATTTAACTGAGAATTGGGAGCTGCGCTTTGCACACTGGGTGAAATGCACTTCATGGGAAAAGTTTACTGTCAGGAGCGATTAAGAGTGTCTGTGAATGCTTTGGTTATTTTGTGCTTTGTGGAGGGCACTTTATACTTATTCGTTATTTAAAGGAATGAATTAATGTCTTGCCAAGCAGATCATGCAAATAAAATAATTCACCATTTTGAGTAGCTATTTTCTCTTGATTTTCTTTGAATGTTCCTGTAGCAAACATATTCTCCTCTTAGCTGGTGGGCTGAACTGAATCATTTTCAAAGTGCTGATGTTTTGCTAACTCAGGGATTTTATTGCAAGTCTGATGATATCTCATTTATGGTCTAAAGCTTAGGTCTTAAAGCTGTCATAAAGTGAGTTTTCATTACATGCACTAAGATGTCAAGTTCCTAGTCCTTGTGTCTGGGCAGAAATAATTGCTGAGGTACTGGGAAATAGCTTTCCAGATGGCATGTTCCAAACTAACCTTAAGCTAAAAGAAGAACATGAAATTTCCCAGGCTGCCTGAACCACTCAAGTTTCTGTTATGCAACATCTCCCATTTCTGTGGCATGGAATATCTTCTCTCTGTCCTTATCTATCTCAGTGCACTGTTAGGTGCAGCTATGCAGAAAATGTCTGGTGTGAAAGATCAAAAGTAAAACACTAAAAAGAAGTTTGGGTCCTCAAATAAACAATGCAGTCTCATGTTTTTTTTATCTCTGATTCAGGGTATCATCTAGTTGGTATTTTTGTTATTATGCTAATCATAGTAACTTATGCTAATATGTCTCTCTGATTACTGGCTTAGTTATTGCTTTTTTATCACTAGAAAACTCACAAGTAATCAATTAATCATTATTTCTGTGCTCTGTGCAGCTTTAAATTTTATATTCAACAATGTTTACAGTCTGTAATGTTCTTAGTTCCTTGAGATGAGGATATTGTCTGGGGCAAAATGTAAAATTGTAATACAACATTTTATCTTGGTTCGTAGTGATAACTGAGACCAAACCTTAAGGAGAACTGGAACGGAATGAAATGAAATGGAATACAATAGTTCAGCTGAAAGGGTCCTTCAAAATCATCTAGTCCAACCGTCTTCACACTTCAGGGATATCAATGTCATATCAAACCTCCATAAAGAACAAATATTTCCTGTGGTAAGGAAACTACCATATTATGGTTTTGAAAATTATCTGAGACAAAATCACTCAGTGAATGCTGGCTATAAGCAATTTTATCAGATGTATTTAGCAAGATTTTAGTAGAAGGAGGGCTGTGGAATACCCTATGTGAGAGACTGGGGCTGTCCCATATCAGACGCAGCCATCTAGCTGTTTTTGGTCAGCCCTGCATCTACCACACTGCAGCCATAGCTGAGACCATCAGTGATGCTGGTGGGGTGGTGATCTGGTAATATAGATTTAAGAAAGTATGAGATATTGCACAGCAGCTGTGTAGGAGATGAAAAAGAAATGTGAGAGAAACAGCCTGGCGAGACTGGAGGAAGAAGGGTAGAGAGGATGTGCTCCATGAGCCAGAGCAGATGTTCCCCTGTGGTACATGGAAACGACCACATCAGAGAGGATACTGACAGTGCAGCCCATGGAAGATCATATGCCAGAGCAGGTTTATCCTGAAGAAGCCCTGTGGAGAAGACCCACGCTAGAGCAGGTGAAACTCAGAAGGAAGGAATATCAGGAAGGAGCTGTGATGAAGTAACCACAGCCATCATTCCCATTCTCCTTGTGCCTATTGGAGTGCAGGGTAGTAGAGCAGCTGGAAGTGAAGTGCAGCCAAGCTTGGGAAGAAGTTAGGGGAAAGGTGTTGTTTTAATTCGTCTTCATTTCTCACTAGTCAATACTTACATGGAATTGGTAATAAATTAAAAAATAATTTTCAACAAATGATCTAAAACTGGGAAATATATGATCTGTCTTCAATAAAAGGAATGAAGAACTGCTATTATCTTATTCAATTCTTAAATCATAATTCACTCTTTGATCACTTTGCCAGAAAACTGATCCAAGTCATCCTTGCTTAGATTGTACTGTCAAGACCCACACATCCTACAGACAGTGCACACATGGCTATTATTTATTTGTAATGTATTACAATTCAATGTCAGAACATTTCTCAGTGGAAGAGCCGTATCTAAGCAAAGTAAAGGATCAATCATGTAAAATACTGTAGGTCATGCAGAAATTCTTCATGAGACATACTTTTTATTTTCCTGACTCTTCAGAGAATCTAACAGACAGGACATCCCTGAGCACTATTACTAACTACTAGGAGAGTTATGGTTAGAACTGCTATAGCACTACAAGAGTTAAGAATCTGGGAAGAGCTCAGCTTTTATCTCCCCAAACCACTGGGACTATGTTTGAACCACTATGGGATACAAAGATTTGTGTATCAAGGTCAGTGCTGTAAAACATATTTCTCTTCCGCTTTCTATATTGTTATAAGTTGTACAATCCTTATGTTGAAAGGATCAATGTTATTACTGTAAAAAAGACATTTATTGTCTTTTGTATTGTATTTACAAAGTGTATAAATATTCCCATAGCATGACAGATTATTTGGCCATAAGCTATGATCTTACATAGTATACCTTCCTCTAGAATTCAAGAGAATTGCGTAATTTGAAGATTACATAAGATAGAAGATAACAGGTACATAGAAGATACATGAAATATCCATATCATGATTTATATCTTAAATCTTACATCTTAAACCATGCATCTTAATTATTATTAAAATATATTCCTCCAGACTGTTAGCATGGAAGACTATTGGCTAAATGGAAGGTATCAAATTAATACTTTTCAATCATTGTCTAGATCAACTTTTTCTCAGCCACCATACAGTTGGACTGTAAAACCGCATATGATTTTACTACAAAATTTCTAGATAAAAGAGGAATGAGCCAGAAAGTTGAGAGTTTCCTTCAGGATCTAAATTACCCTCAGGTACAAACACTTAGTAGAGAATGAGAATGTATTTTGTTCACATCCAGTAATTGTGATTGTTCTTATCTTTAAAGCATCCTCCAATCTGAGTAAATGCATCCTCCAATCTGCGTCTCTTCTTCATTGCTGCTGAAGACTACCTAGACCATTGCTGTCAGACTTTCACAGGGAGTAAATTCACATTCAGAGTTTCTCTCTTTCACTTTCCACTTCCTTTCTGAATCACTAAGTACAGTCTGAGCCTACAAGTCTTGCTTGAAAGAATCCGCATTAATTACTACTCATCAGCATTAAACATGGTGACAGCTCCTGTTAGCAGCACTGTTTATTCTGTGACCACCTTTTCTGATCTGCTGTCAAATTGAGGTTTTTTTTTTAGTGCTCCTGAGAAAACAAGCTTTCTCTGTGACCAGCCGGTGAGGGGACAAAACTCCTTTCCCTTTCTAGTTCTGAATTTGCCATCCTTATTTTCTTGCCAATTACATCCTTATATATAGGGACCAGTGTGAAATTACATATATATTTTTAGGCTGCTCAAAAGATAAAGATACATTCTGCACCTCAGCAAATAAGAGAGAAATAGTGATTTTGCTGAAATAAAACTCTTTGAAGATTCACAAGAAAAGCTAAACTCATCTAGGCCTTCCATATCAGTAGTTGATTTGATTCACAATTATTTACGTTAAATATATTCTGTGCTCATGATAATAGAAACATTTTAATTATCTTTTAAAGTATCTGTATGTTTTAAGCCTCGTTTAATGAAAAGAGCTTAAATCTCCATTGAGCTCTTGGTTGGTGAATGTGCTCAAGTTTGTGACCAACACTAAGCTGTGTGGTGCAGCTGATACATCAGAAAGAAGAGATGCTATCCAGAGGGACTTGGACAGGCTTGAAAATGACCACACCCTAATGAAATTCAACAAGTGGAAGGTATTTAGAAGGAAGAAGAAGGAAGCTGGGCTGGACCAATCCCAAATATGAAGGCGGACTGTGAGAACTCACTGAGACCAGCTCTGTGGAGGACTAGGGAGTTCTAATGGACAAAAAGCTGAACATGATCCAACAGCGTGTGCTTGTAGGCAAGAAGGCCAACTGTATCCTGGGCTGCACCAACAGAGGGGTGGGGAGATGATTTTTCCCTCTGCTGTAGCTTTGTGAAGCCCCACCTGGAGTACTGCGTCTAGGTCTGGGGCTTACAGCACAGGAAAGATACGGAGCTGTTGGAGTGAGGGCATACAAAAAAGATGGAAACCAGCATTCTACTATGTCTGATAGTTTTAGGGCAAGGGCGAATGGCTGAGACTTAGTTTACATTTTAGGAGGAAATTCTTTACTCAGAGAGTGGTGAAGCACTGAAACACATTGCCTTGAGAAGCTGTGGGTGCCATATCCCTGGAGTCTCAAGGTTCAAGGCCAGGTTGGGTGGGACCTTGGGCAGCCTGAACTGGAGGAGGCAACCTCACAGGGTTGGACACAGGGTTGGAACTAGAGGATTTTTAAGGTTCATTCCAATCGAAACCATTCTATGATTCTGTGATACTGGAAATTTCTTAGGATTATTTCCTTGCACAGGACACTCCTAGTACTTAAAAGATAGTTACTGATGCAACAAGGCAAAAATGACAGCAGTTTGTAACAGCTGCAGTTGGTCAAATCTGGTAGTTCACCAGGAAAGAAAACAGTCACTTGTACAGTTGCTGTTCCTATTATAGCTGTTTTTCCTTTTGTGAGATCCAACAAAGGTCTTCATCCTAAATAGAACAAAGATTCCTTACTGTTTGGGAAAAAAATAAAAAGTAAAAAATAAAAAAACAAACAAAAATTCCCCAAATGAGATACCTGTGAATGAGGAGAAAAGGTTATTAGTGAGTTACAAGGTCTTAGAGATTAATCAGCAGAACTTGCAACAATAAGCACAGTTTCTAATAAGTCTTTTCACTTATTCAATAGAAAAAGACTCACAAATGAGAAAAGACTACAATAGGAACATAAAGCGTATCTCTTGGACATGCTCCAGAGGGAAACATAGGGAGGAAAGGGAGAAAAAAGAAAAACTGGAGAAATGTATTTTAAAGCAAAGCAGAGAGTTGTTAATTATTTATTTTCGAACTCATATGTTCGGGAACGGTGATAGATGGTTGAAAGTAACACGACTGTTCCTTCCATTTGAAAGCTTAGGCCTTTCTTCTAATAAAACTACACATTTTATTTAAACCTGGTAGATGTTTGATTGCCTCAAAATATCTTATTCATCGTATTTAAGTTAGTAAACAATGGTGCAGAGTGTCAGAGTTGTAGGCCAATCATTCTGTCAGAAGCAATCCGGATGAAAAGGGTACTTTCTTGAGATCAGCTAGCTTCTCATGCCAGCACATCAATTTTTTAAATACAGATTGCCTATAAAAAGAAAACAAACAAACAAACAAACAACTGATTAAAACGTATTTGTACTGTGAAAGATCTTTCAAGAATGCAAAACTGAATTGAGCTACTGAAGATTAATATTTTAAGCTGAAAAACATACCCTTTGTATTTTGTATAAAATAAAGGTTTCATAACATAAATAACGAAGATGAAAAATAAAATAGGCATTTCTAGATCTGTCCCATGCTCGCTACAAAGCACTTGTTACCAGGACTTCCAAGTCCTGAAAGTATTAAGTAATTCTTGGTTGCAAACATTTTGTCCTAATGGACAAAATTTGTCCAAATTTGGAGCACTTAAATGTATAAAGATATGTGAAATCCTTGGTAGTAGTAGTTTAGCTATAATTTATGTTTTATATAAGAGGAGGAAAAGAGAAATACTGAGATTTACATATGTTTGCTTTTCTGTTTGCTTGTTTTTGTCTGTTTGTTTAATATGTATTGCTCCATTCCTCTCACTTAAACAGATAAATTCCTACATATTTTTTATCAGTATTAATGTACAGCATAAACACAAGTTTGGTATGAGCAGAATTAGTTTAGTTGAGCCTTTTCACAGCAGTATGATATGGCACAAAACAAGTTGTTGTATCATCTTAGTCTTTGATATGGTTGTTTGGAATTTATACTACACAACAATAAATTCTGAGATTTCTATAGAATTATTAAGGGCAGTTGTATATCAAATGTAATTATGTAGTAGGTTTTAATGAGTGATTTGTTACAAATGATTATATACTATACTTATACAATGATTCTTTGTAATAATTCAAAGATAATTTTCAAGTTCTATTTTGTACTTAGAATATTTATTTCTATTTTTTTCACAATGTTTTTGGCTTCTGAACACACAATTGTTCTTCTTCTTGACTTGTACTATTCCCTTGAAGCACTACACTACTAAAAAATACATGATGACATACCCAAGATAGAATAGTAAACATGCTTTATTTTAGGAGATCTTTATTGGTTGGTATTATAAATGTATTGATACTCAAAACAATTGAAAAATAATAAGTCTTTATTACTACACTGCAATTCTTCAATTTCATGTGTTTCAATGAATACATCTTCCATAATGGGAGAAGAACTTAAACATGTGACATTTGCTATACTCAATAGAGAAGTAGCAGTTTTGCAGGTGGAAAATACTTCTGCTCATAAGGCCACAGATCCTATTCTTAAATTAGTGTCTGATCTAGATTTTCTGGGGAAGATACAAAATTAGCCACTTTTAGAAAAGATTAAGAATGGATCTTTGAGTTTCTGTCTACTCTAAATGAGACTCTAAATTAAATGAGTCAGAGAAAATATAGCATTCATGTACAGAAATCTGTAATTAAGTAGACTTTGTATCAAAAATCATAATTCTGAAATCTAAGAAATATTATAAAAACAAAATCTAGAGCTTTCTTTTTTGTTTTGGTGGTCTGATTTTTTTGTTGCATTTTTCCTTTTTTTTTTTTTCCTGTGTGTGTATGTGATTTTGTTATTCTTTTTTTTTAATCTGTGACTTCAGGGAGCTTGAGTAAAATATTTGACACCTTCTATATTGAAGCTTCCTTGCATTTTGTACACCTACTCCATATTTTCAGTAACTCAGAACTCCATCTTTTTTCTTTGTCCTTAGAGAAATTCCAGTTAGCAGTATGAACAAGAAAAACAACAACAATTCCTCACTCTGGCATTTAAAACATACAAACAAAAAAAAAAAAAAGAAAGAAAAAGAAAAGAAAATTGAACAGGAGTAGTAGTACACCAAGCTGCATGAGACAGCCTTATCCAGAAATAGTTTAGTTTTAATGTGTTTTTGCAGTGAGAACTGAAAATTTAATTTGGTCGTTACCACACTGCTGCATCGTTAACTTCCAAACACCTCTAGAGCTTTTGCATTTTCCTCACTATGGTGCTACGTTGTTAAATCTTGAATTAAACTGCATTAGCCTTTAGTTCAGGTGCAGTGCTTACCTCAGGCTTAAGCACCTGTTCTAGAATAGAATCACTGAATGGTTTGGGTTGAAAAGGACCTTAAGACTTCATCTAATCTAACCTCTGAGCCATGGGCAAGGACACCTCCCATTAGATCATGTTGAATCTGCACATTGCTGAATCACATTCTGTTTTTCACCCACTAGACCCCTCTCTGTAGCACTACTCTCAATCCATTCAGTCTGTACTGATGTTTGGGATTGCCCCAACCCAGGTGTAGCACCTTGCTCTTGGCCATATTGAATCATAGAATCATGGAATCACAAGGTTGGAAACAACCTATAAGATCATGTAGTCCAGCCATCTAAGATCATAATCTGCGACCATTGAAGATCATAATGTTCATGCGCCCACCTCTCAAGACTGTCCAGATCATGCTGTATGGCAACCCTCGCTTCCGTTGTATGAACTACACCAGCTTGGTGTCATCCACAAACAGCTCCATGACTACTCCTGCTCTGAGCACAGATTAGAGTCTAGTCTACCTCATTTTGTGTGTTTCTGTAGTCTTTCTCCTCAAAGTTGAAAGCTTGCTTGACTTCAGCCCCTGGCAGAAACTCAAGGCAGAGCTGTCAGTTTGCCCATATCAATGCATGATACCTTGCATCCATCTCTTTCTAATTGCTGAATGGTTCTTAGCCTGGTGATTTCCTCTCACAATCTGGTCACCTGCACAAAAAGTTCATCAAGCTGGACACGCTTGCACCTATGACATCCCAAACTTACCTCAGGCCCTTGGGTACCTCCAAAGATCTGGGCAACTCCGTCTCTCCTCTGGAGCTCCATCTGTGTGCATGAGTCAGCCCAGAACAGTTGTGGCTCCCCATTCTGGATTGCTGCATTAGCCCAACCATCACTGCAGATGCTAAACATTTCTGTTCCAATAGAGTGCTGCACCCTTCTTCTCACCAATGAGAAGAAAGCAGTTCACCTTTCACTCTCCTGCACAAACAGCCATGCAGACTACCACACTACACCCTGCTTGCCAGCCCACTTTACTGTTCTCCCAGATACCTGCATTCTTTTTATGTGTGGTGGTCTCCCACTCCTGCTCCCAATCCTGCTCATGCCTTCTCAACTGTTCTTGCAAGAACTGGTGGCTCCTGGTGGCTCCTGGCAGTTCTCTCCTTACCTTCAGATGTCCCCAGTTTCAGAATCAACTTGATCACTCACTCCATCACAGAGTGCACCTGATGCAATGCTGGTCACATTAGAAAAAGGTGATTTATGTATGTTTTCATCAGATAGTCTAAAACCCACCCTTCACTTACAGTAGGAGGAACTTCATTCCTTGGTCTGGAGCTTTTAGGGACATGAGAGGCCTAAGTGGTGTGGGAAGAGTAACGGCCAGAGAAGGCTAAGGCAGAAACATTGATGAGTGCCCCAGCCTCCTCCATGTCTGTTGTCACCTGTCCTCCCATCTTATTTATTAGTGGAGATACACTTTCATTAGTCTTCCCTTTCTGGCTCATGTACCTGTAGAATCCCTTATTATTCTTTCCATCTCTTGACAATTTCAACTCCAGCTGTGCCTTGACTTTCTTGTTCTCATCACTACACATACAAGCAGTGACCCTATAATCTTTCCTGGCATCAAGTTCCCGATTCTACTTCCCTGCTTGTTTTCTTACACTATGAAAGTATTCTTAATGAGCTACCAGTTCTAATCGATTCCTTCCTCCTTAAGGACAACTCTCTGGGGGATAGAATCCATTAATTCTGTAAATATCTGTCAGTTTGCTTTCCAAAAGTTCAGGGTCCTATGTGATTCTTATGCCAGGCCTATATTCCTCAAGATCAAAACCTCATCATGGCATAATTGCAGCCCATACTGTCTCCAGTCTTGAACACTTTAATTAATTCATCTGTGCTTGTGATCAGTACTGCTTCTCTCCTGGCTGGGAGTTCTCCAGTTCTACATGTCTTCCTTTATATAAATGCTCTATTTCTCCTCCTCTCTGCTTTCTTACATTTTTTTCTTTCTTGTATTTTGAGATAGAATAATCTATATTACTTCTTACTTCTAAGAAGAATTTACAAAGGAATGCAGGAAAATCTTGTTCAGCAGCTATTTGAATAAGACATGGCTGTAGACCAGATATTTTACATGTTTTAAATTTTTTTCACATTCAATTTCAAACTTTATTTATTTATTTGTTTTAATATAGTTTTGAAAAAAAAAGGAGTCCAGTTTTTCTCAGAGAGATCTGGTACATTTTTCTTCTGAAAAACTTTCTGAACAGCTTTGGTGAATGATAACAACTCTGACACTTCTCTTGTATGTAGGAAAATTTAAGAGGCTTAATGTCTTCCTCTCTGTAATTGTTTGTTTTTGTAGAAAAAAGATCTTATTCTCTCAATACCTTGGCAAGGCAGTATCAATGCCAAAAGCAAATCAGTAAAGAGTATCTGTATCAGTGCCAGAAGCAATATTTCAATTAATCATCCTGAATTAATGTCTGCTTTATTTCCAGGAAGTCCAGAGAACTATGATGGACCTGTTTTACACTATTAAACTACTGAGAAAAAAAAAATGTTTTTGTGATTTGGATTATGTGCTTGCAGGAGGAATTGATTAAAACTAGCTTGAATTAGTCTGATTCTGGGAACACAAAGAAAAGTGCAGTACCATTTTGTTTTCTTATTGCAGCCAGGTGGACAAGTAGGCGAACGTGGTTTCTGCACTGACGTACAATCAGAAGCACAAAAACTATCAATTCAGACTGAAAGCAATCTGCCTCTAGACGCTAGTACAGATGTGACACTGCAAAGGAACTTCTCCAGCCAAATTCTTCTTAAAGCTCTAGAATATTTAAAATGGGCACATAGCATCAAAATTGTGAATGTTTCTTTAAGCTGGTGGAGATGAGCAAATTTAGAATGGCTATTGCAAGAGCCTGCAAGACCTCAAAGTTCACGGGCACCTCAGGGAAAATGAACAACTTATGCTTTTTTCTGCTGTCTTCCTCTTTTTCATAATAGGCTATTATAATCTGACTGTGTATAATAATAATGAAGTTTTCTAACAGCACTGCTGATAATGCTGTTATTACGCAGTAATTTCTTCCATTGTGAACAAGGAATGCAGTGATTGTTTCCCTGATGCTTGATTGTGATTTTGTCAACACAGAATTCTCAATTGCCAACAACCAAGAAAATATCTGATTAACTGTTTTATTCTGTACTGTCAAAAATATTCAAGTCTCTGCTTTCCTGCTAGGCAAACTATAGGAGGGCTCCTCATTACTTCATTCATTGTTTAGTAACAAAACAGCTGTAAGGGTTCAAGTGAATGGCTGAATAGCAGAAACACTTCTGTATTGTTTCAGTGCAGCACCTTTTGCATCTTCTTAAAACAAAATATATGTGTATGCTGCATGTTAGTAGCTGGCTATGATTGCCATTGTGTAATTCAGCTTTGTTGACTGTCAGAGCTCAGCAGCTCAAAACAATTCACTGTGAAGTTGCCAAAAAAGAGAGGCAAACGCATTTGAAATGTAAGAACTCCACTGGAATTTCTTGTTGAGTTGTAATGAAAAATATCCATTAATATCCAAAAAGTGGGTGTTTCTTTAAATATTTAAAGCTTCTTTCTATAAAGCCCTTTATGCTTCCAGAGAGGTCACAAGGAACTTAAGTTTTAGGGACATATCTTAGAATCTCAAAGCATCTCATTGCTTCAGGCATAAAAACAGTAGAACTATCACAAAATGACTCCCTTCTCAGCTGTTTGCTTTTTTTTTTTTTTTTTTTTTTTTTTTTTGTTAAAAATAAATAAGTAAATAGCAAAGAAATTATTTGATACTGTATGAGAAGGTACTAGAGTATTACCTTTAGAAACTGAAAGAATGTTTACAGAAGCCAAATATCTTCAAAATTAATTTCAGTGATAAAACTGCATGGAAAAATGCTAAAGCCTGTCTGGCTGCTGGGGGGAGGTTTCAGAATGCACACAGACATTTATTAAGACAATTGTTTTGTGTGAAGCACTTCCAAGCATGCTAAAACCTTCATCACCAAATGATTCTTTTCAAGATTATGTACTTAGCAACAACGCTGGGCTGTTTGATTTTCTACCTGATAGTCTCAGTCAGATGTAAGCAACTGTATGGTAACTGAAGACAATCTTGAAGAATAATTGAAGTAAAAGTAGATGAAAGCTGATTAAATATCTGAAGAACTTCAGTGGTAGCTATTTCTAGATTCTTTGCAAACACAAACACCTTCTGTTCAAAGCACTGACATTCATGAACACTGTAAATGAACTACAGTGAAGTTCAGACGTACTCTAAACAGAAATGTGAACAGGGTTAGAAATAAACCTTGATATCTGCTTATTAAGAAAAGATAATACAGAAAAATTACTCTCAGATTGAGCATTCTGTGTAATGCCAGGATTTTTTTTTCCTTTATCTTACAGAAAATTGGCAAACTATACATAAATAGAAGAATGTTTGGAGGGTGATGTTATTAAATCTAGAAGCTAGTTTCCCTTTGCTTTAACCAGAGTGCCCTGAAATCCTAACTCTAGAAATGATCAGTAGGAAAATAAAGTAGACAATGGAGGGCTGTGTTCAGAAACATGTTCACAGCTTGCCAGTGCACTAAATAGACAACCAGAAAATTTCTGTCTCTACGGGGCACAGGTTTTGCATCTCTTTGTATACACAGGTGATACACATGTCTAACAAGTAATTCATTGAAAATCACCTGTGACATGTAGAAGATCTGAAAATTAAATCTATCAGTTGGCATCTGAAACTCATACTATTAAGCATCTGATGAAGAGGGAGAAAATAGTCTGTGCGCTCCTCACTGAAAGACAACTGTATGTACAACCTAAGCTGAAGTTTAGCTCAGCCCTCTTCACACTAAGAATCAGCATGAGCCTGTTGAAGACAGTGGCATTTCTTCACATTTAGGATGGTGCCAATTCATACCAGAACCTGAAAGTTTCTCATGCTACATCAAACAAACAAAAAAAAAAGATGGGACACCCTCTCCATTCCCCTCAGTTCTTTATCCCCTCTAAAAAGCTATGGAGACTTTTTTCTTGCTGAGTGCAAGACTCCAAAAATCAGAATAAGAATCTACATTATCTCTTCCTCTGAGTCTGCAATTGCAAATAGGGCATATCTCTGTTCTAATGAAATGCACCAAAAGATAAACCATTATTTTTTGGCCTCTTATTTCTATTCTGTAAAGATTTATCTGTTTGCTTCTACATTTCTGTGCACTGTGCAATTTTACAAAAAAAATATCATTACACTCAGAATCACAGGAGATGGGGCTGGCTGGAACACTTTGCAAATGCAGCTCCTGATAGATAGTGGTCTACTTTGTTCTCAAAGAACTTCAGTAACTGAACATCCCCAGCTCTCACATAAAATTTATTCTTGTGCTTCACAACTTTTAAATTAGTTATTGTAACATGTTTTCCATATCAAAATCTAGTAGAGAAGATTAAGGTTTAAGCCATATGCTTTTATTTCTTCACAATTGCCAGGAAAAGTGGTTAATTTCTTTTCTCTTCTAAGTTTGGTAAAGAGGCCATTGTTTTCTTTCCAGAGTAAATGTTCAGAAGAAAGTGACAGAGAATTAATGATCTCACAGTCCCTCTAAGGACTTTGAAGTAAGCTAGGTAGCTCTCAGTAAATTAATTATTGAACTTTCTCTAATTAAAAAAATGTTCATAAGCAATGCTTCCGAACAACACAAGAGAAGTTTGTCATGTCTGGTGAAAAACTGTCTCTGCATCTTCAGTATTTGATTGCCAAAGTAAAATAAGATGAACATTTAAAAGACAAAACAAAGTTTTCTGCAGATATAATACACTTATTTATTACACTTATTGATTCCACTGATTACAAAACAGATTTCCTTATGTGGTGGTGAAAAAGACAATTTTCTGCCCACTGCAAGTCTTGCAGATGATTTGCATCTAATGTGCCATTTCCCATTCAATTTGTCATCTTCTTTTTCATTCACTGTACTACCAGACTTTTTTCTTTCTTTCTCAAAATTAGAGTCTCTACCAAATGTGTAGCAAGTAACCTTTAAATCAAATTTCTCTTACGGGAAAAAAATAGGAAATAATAGTTACATACATGCTTGCCAGGAGAACTGTTCAACAGTGACAGCAGTTTACTTAATATATACGGACAACTGCATCTTCTAATGCAGCACCAGACAAATATTGATCTTCACTGCAAACAAAATGCAATGCAATTTTGATTGAACATAAGACATACAAACTAAGAAACTCTCTAACTTTATTAGAACCCTTTTAAGAAAAAAAAAGAGATTAAATCATCCATAATAGTTGCTATAGCAGCCCTTTCCAGATTCTGTCTGTAGAGAACTTTTAACCTTTTGGATGCTGCATATAAGTGCTTTAATCACTAGAGTCAACATTATAGATGACTAACCTTGCTACCTTAATTCATTTTCTCCTCCTTTTAGGACTTTGAAAATATGTCTTGACTCTACCATATTGCAGCACTGACATCCTTCTACGCAATATGGCATCATATCACTTCTGTGAAAAAACCCTAATTTTCAGGTGCTGCAGCCCCCTGATCATCTTTGTGGCTCTCCTCTGGACCCTCTCCAACAGATTCCTGTCTTTCTTATACTGGGGGCTCCAAACCTGGATGCAGTGCTGCAGATGAGGCCTCACAAGAGCAGAGTAGAGAGGGACAATCACCTCCCTGTCCCTGCTGGCCACCACTCTTCTGATGGAGCCCAGGATCCCATTTGCTTTCCAAGCTGCAAGAGCACACTGCTGGCTCATGTTCAGTTTTGCATCCATCAGGACCCCTGGGTCCTTCTCTGCCGAGCTGCTCTCAAGGACTGCTCCTTTCAGTCTGTATGGATGCCTGGGATGCCTCCAGCCTGTTGAGGTCCCTCTGAATGGCATCCCTTCCTTCCACCGTGTCAACTGCACCACTTAGCTTGGTGTCATCAGCAAACTTGCTGAGGGTGCACTGAATTCCATCATCAATGTCCATCCAAATGTCCTATTCCTAAAAAGAGCAAAACACTGAAAACACCACCACCAACATGAACAAAAAACAACAACTACAAAATAAAAACAATCAAGTAAAGAAACCCACGTACGCAAGAAACCAGTTAGGAGAGCTGAGAAGCTATGTAGATATGTATATTTATCTTTATTAAAGAGTGGTTGTTGAGTATTAAAAATTCGGTAATTTTTCAATCATGTTCTTTACTCACACTCCTATTTTATAACAGAGGTGTTATTTGACAGAGAAATGATTTTTGTACTCTTGTTTGACATTCTTATGTTGGCAAAACCGCTGATCATTAAGTAGGCCAAAAAGTACTGGAAAACAGGCCCTGAACAAAGCATAATTGAAAAAAAAAATTAATAATCCTTCTGTAGTTATATTCATCAGAGAGCAAAGATTAATTTTTTTTTTTTCATTGGAACAGCTGTGTGATTGAATGTTTTTTCTATTTAAGGACCTTTAAAATAGCCAATATATTCGTTGTTTAGTAGAAGTCAACATAAGGAGTTCACTGCATTTGAAGGAAAATTTCACATGCATTGACACAAACTGAAATTCCCTTGCAGCTTAGCCCTATGGTTCCAGTTCAAACTGTCATTTGACTCAAAGGGCACATAAGAAATACTCTCACCCCTATATTCAGTAGGAGGAGCAGTATTTTACAATGTCTGTTAAAGTAGCTCCTAGTTTCTTCTGCTACATTCCTGACATATGTTATTTTAATATGTAGCTTCTGCTTGCATTCTAACCCTTTGGCCAGCCATGAAAAACTGAAAAATGACTTTATGCAACTGAAACGGCAAATACAGATCCAAACTACGAGCCTTCAGCAAGAGTCAGTAGTCATAAATTCCACATTTTCGTTGTTTTCTTGAAAAGCGTGATATAATTTGGCTTACTTTTTAAAGGTATACTGAATACACATTGTCAGCAGAAAGATTCCACAACTGTATAAGCAATAACACCTTTTTTTTTTATCTTGAAGATTTGTCCCAGTGGCAAGGTTTGCAGCTCTACAAAGGCTGATTGGACAGCAACTTATTACTTTATTTAGGATCTCTACTTTATTTTTGCTTTCTTTTTGCTATTTATGATTTCTTTTGTACTGTAAAGAAATGTGCTTCAAGAAGATGCTGCTACACCATTACCATGTTGGTCTGGAAGTTTAAAATTGTCTATATCCTAAAATCTTTACTATATAAAGATAAAATAAGAGTCAGAAAAGAAATAGAGATGAAAAGACGATAGGAAAGGTTTGCCTCTGCTGGAGTAAAAGGGTTAGAAATCCAGATATGAATACTCATAGATATAGTTTTCCATCTTTCTGACATCATATTCATAACCAATTGGAAATAAATCTCTTAGCACATTCCAACCAAAGCATTCTTAGCTTGGGTTTTCTGTCTGTAAAACGCGAATAATAAATTTTCTCTCTCTTCCAACTGCAGATTAGTGGTAGGAAGCTTCAAGGGTTTTAATTTTCTTTAATTTTTCTTTACTAACCCTTCATTTCCCATCCTTTTCAGTGACACAGGTAGCTCACACATTCCCTCTGGCTCTTCTAATATATGAGACAAGAGGAAGCTAGGAAAAATGGGCATGATACTCAAAACCAGAGATATGTTCTTTCTCCATCAGTGGAGTTTCATTTGGTGATCTTTGTGGATCCTTTCTGATTGTACTGTTCTAATTATAAACTTTTTTAATGACACAGTGGGATTGAATTCACCCTCAGCAAGTTTGTGGAAGTTCCTGAGGCTTCTGGGAGGTAGCCAGTATTTCTGCTTGAATGTAGGGGTGATGCACCAGTCACTTCGTATCTCTCCTTCACCCTATCTCACTGAGTCCTTTTTCACAGGAGAGGTGCTTGAGCTCTGTGATCATTTTCATGATCCTCTGGACTCACACCAAAAGGTCCGTATCCTTCTAATGCTTCTAATCCTTCTCCTCAGGGCTGCTTTCTATCTACTCATCACCCAGCCTGTATGCATATTTGGGATTACCCTTACCCAGGTGCAGGACCTTTCACTCGGACTTGTTGAACTGCATGCTGTTTGCACAGGCACACTTCTCAGCCTGCAAGGACCTTCAAGATGTCATTCCTTCCCTCCAGCATGACAATTGCACTATCCAGGTTGCCAATAGATATGTGAAATAGTGCTCGTCTCAATTCAGGCCCCTGAGGAATTCAATTCATCACCAGATTCCACTTGCATATTGAACTATTCTAAATGCTGTGGGGATGGATGGCTGGTAAAATTGTAATCCAATAATAGCTGTAAGTGATTCATCCCATTTGATAATTAGCAGAGTGATACGATTGTGAGTAGTATGCAGAATCAGTAATCAGTAATTGCTAAAGTGATGTTTATATTAGTTAATTTTGTTACCGACTATAAGTCATTTTACTAGTTTTTAGTAATGATTTTTCTAATCAATAAATATTTTAATATTCTAAATAAGCTATGTCTAATGTCTGCAATCTAAAGAGGAAGAGATGGACCTGGATAGTAACAAGATGTAAAGATTTTTTGTTTTAAAAAAATGAAAGTATAAAAATTCAGTTCATTCAAAATCATGAAATTGTACCTCGCAATATTTATCCATAGTCTCAGTTCACTTAACATTATCATCTTTTGTACTCAGATATCTTCCAAGTTCTGTATTTTAAAAGTTTGAAAGTGTTTTCTTCTATCTGTGAAAAATGAAAATTTTATCATGTTACCATACACAAATGGTAACAGTCATAAAATTAACATTTCCCCAGTGAACTGAAAGGAACCTTTAAGAAGAATGCTTTAAACTTGTCTAAAGCTTGAACAGATTAAACTGTATCCATCTCTTAAAATCAGTGATAGTATACATATATTGCTTAAGTCTTGCAGGTGATTTGGATGGTGTCTCGCTCCAATTTATAGGAGGGAGAGGAGGTTCTTTTATTATCTATATACCCGGCGTGAGATTAAGAAGCAACGGTTCAAATGTTGGTCCAACCAGTTTATTACAAATCTTTATCAGGGGGAATGGGGAAGGGGAGAACGGACACTATTATGAGTTAGGGTAATGGGGGAAGGGAAGGAGGGCGATAGAAAAGATAGAAAAGAAGAAGCAAGGGGTCTTTATAGGAAGCAAGAGGGACATAGTCACCACCATGGATCCAGCGTGGTTCGTAGTTCCGTCTTTGATCCTCAGTAGTGGTGGGTCGTCGGGCATTGTTGTTCTATTGACGACGAAGGACGACCATGACCATGGTGATGATGGCCCTTTTTCAATGCTTCAAAGTGGTTGAGTCAGCTATTTTTGGAGTGACAGCTCAAATCCAAAGTGGTTGAATCAGCTCTCCTTTGAGTGACAGATCAAACCCAAGGTGGTTGAGTCAGTTCTCCTTGCGGTGGCAGCTTCTGGCTCTGGGATCTCAGCAGGAACCTCCTTTGTTCTTATCTTTCTGGCCTTGCCAGCAGATAAGAGGAAGCAGGGAGGCACCAACTTGCATCTTGCCTTCGCAAGATACAATGGTATCATCCCCCAGCCTTCCATACTTAGCTGGAGCGGTTTGGCCACAGGCCAGATCTTCCGCCAGTGAACACTGCTGAGCACTCTTTTCCGCTCTTCTACAGAGCAAGCAGCTCTGGGGGAAGGGGCTTGCAAATGTTCCCAAAGCGATATCGATTGTCACACAGTTAGCACCCATCAGTTGCCTCCTTGACAAGTCACTCAGAGTCTTATCACAAGAAAAACCTCAGGAAGCAAGCTTTGAGCCAAAAAAAAAACTAAGAAGGATTCTCACAGATGGGCCCATGGAATGAAGAAAAATTATTGTTCAGAAAATAGTAAGTAGAGAGTAGGTGATGAGTGATGTTTTTGCTACGAACTCTAAAATTCTGTTCAACTTATTTAATTTGAAAGGGATATTTAAAAGGAGAGAAGGATCAGTGCAAATATAAGATAAAGTAATGGCCCTGTGCAGCAGCGAGAAATAAAATATGAAATACTGGAGTGGAGGGGAATGTACAAGTAGCAAAAGAGGCATCAGAGAGTACATATTACATTACCCCAGGCGACGCTACAGGCTTGGGGCGGTGTGGCTGGAGGACTGCATAGAGGAAATGGACCTGTAGGTATTGATTGATGCTCGGCTGAACATGAGCCGACAGTGTGCCCAGGTGGCCAAGAAGGCCAATGGCATCCTGGCTTGCATCAGAAACGGTGTTGCAAGCAGAAGCAGAGAGGTGATTGTTCCCCTGTATTCAGCACTAGTGAGGCCACACCTCGAGTACTGCGTCGAGTTTTGGGCCCCTCACTGCAAGAAAGACATTGAGGCCCTGGAACGTGTTCAAAGGAGGGCAACAAAGCTGGTGAGGGGTCTGGAACACAGGCCATATGAGGAGAGGCTGAAGGAGCTGGGAATGTTCAGCCTGGAGAAGAGGAGGCTCAGGGGAGACCTCATTGCTCTCTATAACTTCCTGAAGGGAGGTTGTAGTGAGCTGGGGGTCGGCCTCTTCTCTCATGTCATTAGTGATAGAACCAGAGGGAATGGTTTCAAGCTATGGCAGGGGAGATTCAGGCTGGACATGAGGAAGTATTACTTTTCAGAAAGGGTGGTCAGGCACTGGAATGGACTGCCCAGGGAGGTGGTGGAGTCACCGAGCCTGGGGGTGTTCAGGGAAAGGCTGGATGTTGTGTTGAGGGACATGGTTTAGTGGGAGCTATTGGGAATAAGTGAACGGTTGGACTGGATGATCTTTTAGGTCTTTTCCAACCTTGGTGATTCTATGATTCTATGATAACTTGAAATCAAAGTTTGAATAGTAAGTGTAGAATCATTAATCTGAAAATATACATAAATCTATCCTGGAACTGAATTGACCGATCTGGTTCAAAAGGTTCTAGGATTTGCAGGCTGATGCTTGTTCCACTCTCAGGAACTAGTACCAGACCAATTTTCTAGTTTCTAAATACCTTTAAGTTCTTGCCTAATTTTTTATTATATGAAAAATAATCATGTGTTCTTAGGTGATTTCCAGAAAATAGGCATTATACTTAGTTCTGTCATTCTGCTACATGTATGCACATTGTTATTGTTCGCTTGTGACTTTTGACATAGAAATATATAGTATACACCTTAAAAAACAAAGAGAGAAAGAGAGAAGAAAGCAAAAGAGAAAAAAAAAAGCAAAAAAAGGAGAGGAAGAGGGAGAGAGAGAATGAGAGAAAGAAAGAAAACAGGAAAGCCACAGTTCCAGAAAATTCCTCTGAATATAAGAACTTGATAATTGAAACTGTTACACAGATAGAATTCCTTATTGTCACTGTCATACGGGTCTCATATCAGTATTCCAAAGCAGTTCTGTGGTTTGTCTGTGCTAAAGAATCGATATTCAATTATCCTTTATAAGGAAAAAATCAACTTATTTCTCTTCATAGGATTCTAGTACCAAGTATGCAGACAAAGCCAGAAAATTGTCCTGAGTGTTTCTAATCGAACAGTTTGAACTATTTTTCAAATATTTACCCAGATAGTCAAAGAGTTCCAGACAATTCTATTAATTCAATCGTTGGGGTTTTTTTTCAATTATTTCTTCCTTCTTTAGATCTGAAGCTATCCTTCATTTTGGGACATACCACTTAAATCAGTTATGAGTATCAGAGTAATTGGATTCACTCACATAAACTTTTTAAAAACAGGAATCCTCAGTTCATTTAAATATCCTATCATGTACAACTAGAGAGATGAAGGTTATAATTTTGGAAGCTATAAGTCATCCAACACAAGACATCTTTCACTTCTGTATTGTAAGGGCTCCTGAAACTGCTACCCTAGTGAATTTGTGTTTTGATATAGTCCAATTCAGCTGCCATACATAGATGAGAAGCAGTCATGATGTTTAGTGTTTTAAATGAGAAGACCCATTTCATTTAAAATATGTTTGTACACATATGGTGGAACTCAAAATAATCTTATTTTGAGTTATTATTTCTGTGAATTCTGTGAACATTTCAATGAAACTGATTCAAAGACATAATGTTAATAGAAGAATTTTAGGGGTTGTTTCAGTAACTCTCACAACCAAGATTTCTCTTGCTGACACTACATCTTTGGGCACAATTAAGACATCCAAGCTTGTCTAACTTTAAACCTAGCAGACTTGATAATTTTATTCTCTTTTCACAGTTTACTTGTATACAGCAGCTGCTGAAAAATTGTAGACTGCTGATAATTCGAGAGAGTGGGAGGATAAGAATATGTTGATGCACTATAACTGAGAAAAAAAAATGTTTATCTCATTCTCTTGTTTTAAATACAAAAGGAGGCAAAGAAAAACTGATATGTGGCACTTGCTGACCTTGCCATATGCTCACTTCTCACGTGAGCATTGCCTTTATCAGTGTCTTTGCTCCTTTAGTTGCTTGGTGATAACAATTTAGGCAGAATGAATCAGTGCCAATATTGCTATAGCAGTCATTCTCTTTCTGTTTAGTTTATGAGGGAAGGGTAAAGTACTGGAAGTTTTTGATATTTTAATTCTTTCTTTTGTTGTTTTTCTTGTTGTTGTTTTTCTTGTTGTTACTGCTTGTCTTGGTTTCATATAGGATTATTTTTTCTTCAGAGTGCCTGGTATGACTCTAAGGTTTAGTTCTAGGAGAAAACCAATGCTGATAACACACCAATGTTTACAGCTGCTGCTAAGCAGTACTGCACAGAACCAAGGCCATTCACATCAAAGGACTCAAGGAAAGAGGGAACAGAGTGAGGACAGCTGACTTACACTGGCCAAAGGGATATTCCATGCCATATGACATGAAGAAAGAAGTCTGAAGGGAGTGGGAGTGCCTTTCACTCTCTTCCACTGCTTGCAGGCTAGCTGGTCATCAGTCGGGGGGGGGCTGGGGTGGTGAGCAATTGCTTGTGCATCACTTGCTGTATATATTCATATATATACATCTGTATAGTCTTAACTGTTATCCTTATCCTTTCTCTCCTAGTAAATATTTTTATCTCAACCCACATGTTCAACTTTTTTCCCCAACTATCTTCCCCATCACACTGGGAAGTGAGGAGTGAGCAAACAGCTGCATGGTTCTGAGCTTTCTACTGGGTTAGTACACAACAAATCTCCCAAATTAAATGTTAATAGCACTATTCTTATAATTCACATTTTATTTTCATCTCAGAAATAATACTTGAAAATAATAAGTTCTATGGAACTTCTTTATCACAGTAGTCATTGGAGAGTACCAGTAAAGAAATACAAGAATTGGCTTTACAAGGTTTTCTGATATTTCTTGAAATTATTCTATTTCTTTCAAAAGAGGATAAAAAAGAAAGTGAGAAACACAGAAAGTTTTTCTGTGACTCGGTACTACCTGAAAGTATATTATAAATTAAAAATGTCATATAACTCATGTAATTATCTTAATGAGTTGCTAACAGGACATTTGTATTTGCTCTTAACTGCTTCAAATCCAGAAAGAAAATACAGTACACTTGAAAAAGCAGGTAACACAATAGATTTGAAGGGACAAGTTCTTAACTTCTAGAGCAACGTATGCCGTGTGATACGTATGTGTAGGTGGAACAACAAACTAGGAATCTTGAAATGTAAAGAATAGCACATTAAGGTTACCAAAAAGAACACTCATGTCTCTGTGGACTGTGAAACCAGCACAAATAATAGATCATCTCTTTAGACTCTAAAAGGAAGTTTGACCAATTTTACTCCATTTTACCTTTAAGATCTTATCAGTTTCATGGGAATTCATTCAGTGATGAAATCTAGAGCAATTCCTCTACAAGGAGGCCTTCAAAAGTTCTCTGTGATGGGACAGGATGGTTGATTCTTTTTCTTCATTCTGATCATTTTATTACAGTTTTTGAAATATCAATTCTTAAAAATGTTAATTTGAAATAACTAGATATAATTTTAGCTTATTTAATTTGATATAAGTTAGAAATACAAAGAATTATACTGAAAGGGACTGGAAGGTTTATGATTTAATTATTTAATGTAATTGTCAATCAAAAATTATGCATATGTATATACTTCTGCTGGCTGGTTTATACTGTCAGGTAGCAGTAAAGATTTTACATGATCTTTCAATCCTTACTCTATCTTTTGTATACACTTACTTAAATAATCTGTGTTTTCATATCTTGAAGAGATGCACCTTAAGAACAGTTGCCCCAGGGAGTGCTTACATGTCTACACATTTTAATGATGTTCACTGACATGTAGAAGTAGACAGGCTAAGACTTTTCTGAGTTTAGTGCAGATAACTCCATCTTGCAGTTAATCTGCAATAACCAAAGAAATGCTGTATAAAAAAAGTGCTTACTAGGTCATAGCTCTATTTATCTACATAAAGATAAAACAAACTAGAACATTTGGAAAGTGAGCAATCAGAGCAAAAGCTGACTAAGTAAAATAGTGATGGTCTTTGATATCAAACCCATGGAGCACATTCTAATTAGATATCAGGACTAAAATCAGTAACCTTCAAATGGTTTGAGAGTTACATGCTCACAGCTGCTTGGAGGAGTGCACAGATGGACACACAGACTGTTGTCCAGCTAGGCTGTGAGAATAGCTGCAAATTAAGCATTTGGTTATGGTTTCCAAATATGGAATATGCCTGTCAACTTTCAAAATATATGGATCTGCGTGTCAAAATCTCACCGATATTTATGAGCAGGGATGGGCTGAGGCCAAGCTAGGATGTTAGTCTATGGGAAGGGATCAGGATCTGGCCCAGTGAGGGGCACCAAGGTCAGACATTGCCCTGGGATGGGTGGATAAGGTGGAAACAGGAGAGGATGTCAAGCTGGGTGAGGTCCAGCTGAGCAGGACCTATGGCTGAGGGGAGCAGCAGCAGCACTACCACTGACATTCTACATCACTGGGAGCCCTACAGTGAGGGATGAAATGGTGACCTTGTCCAAGGGTGAGCCTGGAGGAGGCCAGAGGTGTAGCTGATCAGGACAGTGAGGCCTATTAGTGCTCTCAGGTCTCTGACTGAGGTCTTTCAAAGCACCATTCTACTAATTTCAGTAATTGGAGGAAACAGAAAAAAAGTCAAAAGTCTCTGAATAAGACAGTCATCTCTCCAAAACAAAGCTGTCCCTCTGCAATGGGAATTCCCTTTATTCTCATCCTAATGGCCAAACTCAAACAAGTAAACAAAATAAAAGAGGTATGCTGTTAGCAGAAGTAAAGGCAAGACCTGGGAGGAGCACTGAGAATTTGTAAAAGTTTTGACTGTTTAAGTTAAGAAAGCTAAAGTCCTATAGAAATTTATTCCAGCTGGAGATGTAAAAGACAGTAAGGAAAGTTTCTATAAACACATCAGTGAGAAACAGAAGACTAGGTAAAACATGGACCCACTGCTGAATAAAATAGGAGAGCTGCTTACATGCAACGGGGAAAATGCTGGGGTACTGAATGCATTCTTTTGCTCAGTCTTTACCAGATGACAGGCTTTCAGGAATCTTAGGTCCCAGAGAAGAGGGGAAAGACTGGAAGATGTACCCTTGGTAGAAAAATTACATTTGGAGGTGTGTTGTGCAGTACTTTCTGTGAATGGCTTTACTCTCTGTAAATAGATTTACAGAGAGTTCCATGGATGTCTTTAATGATTATTGGTAGGTTCATAGAGGATAGGTTCCTTTGAAGGTTAACATTTGGCTGTAGACTGCTCCATGACAGATCTCTTTGTGATAGGACTAATTCTTATCTGCTGGTAAGAATTATCCACTGGTAACTGTCACAAAAGTTCGTGACAGTTTCTGTGGATTAAACTAAAACTCAGTTTTCTCTTATCAGTGCTATAGAATGGGCCAGCTCCTGAACATGGAATGAACTTAAAACATCCATTATAATCTTTGCCTCAAGGTACACAAAAATTCCCATTTAACTACATAGCATTAAAGATGAATCTGAAAGTTCTCCAGATTTAAATTAATTAAAGAGAGAAAATGAAAATTTGTTCTAAATACTCAAGCACTACGTGTTGTTTTTGTTCATAATAAAAACAAGTCTCTCTCCATAGTGTGACTAGAATACAAAACTAGCATTTGTGTTTTCACGTGATAGCTTCTTAACTGAGGCATGTATAGTAGAACTACAAAACTTTTCAATATGAATACCTATACTCCACACCATCCTGGTACGTATCACTAGGTAAGGATCTTAAAAAACTCCCTTTGACTAAGGATGTGTATCAGTAACTCACAGCTGCAGCCTACTGTTCTCAAGCCAGTTATAGTATCATAGATTAGAAATGCTATAGCATTACAATTAACAGTCCCAGAAAAATGTATCATTTTTATTTATGCTTCCTGAAGCTTTCTGTCTTCTTACTATTCCCTTGGACACAAGGTCAGTAACCTTGATGAATTACCAAAAGAAGTACTTTCTATACAATTCTAACATTTCTAGTTTAAGAAAAAAAAATTACTATAAACTTCTAATTGCAGACCAGATTATTGTCTGTTTATAAAGAATGACGCCTGGGAGAGCAGCTGGTGCAGCAATGAACCTGGTGCCCTTGACATTGTATGTAACGTATTATTTTGGGATGCTGTTTTGTGATGCAAATGAAGAGCACACACTTACTGGAGTGCCTACCCCAGGATTAGTTTAGCAGCTACTGAAAAGTTGATCCAAACAGTTTTGATGTACTGTTAAAAATATCTTCCCCACCTCCTGAAAACACACGCATGAAATTACGAGTAATCAGATCAATAGCAGCTTTGGGAACATGCAGCTGTCCTGGGTGAGCAGACCCTGCTTAGGATATTTTACCTTTGCTTCTGAGTAGCCAGCTTGACAGGCACGGAATATGAGGTGAAGGCAACTGCTGCAGCCAGAAGATGAAGTGAAGGAATCTTGGCTCCCTCAGAGCTTCCTGCCGGGTCTCTAATCCAGCTCTAGCCTCTTCCCCTTCTCTTTAATGCGCTACGCCAAATCCTCTATCCTTGCATTTTCGAAGTGTTCAGAATGAATTAGCTTTAATTACAGAAGTAGCTGCAGAATAACCAAGATCAGGTGTGGGAATAGTAAATAGTTTAGGTTCTATATAGGATGAAAGCAAACAGATACAGAAATGACAAGGGAAAACATAATATGAAAATCTTTCACTATTAGTCATACTACGGTCCCCTGGAGCTACTGTGAATGCTACATACAGAGATATAATTTATGCTATTCTTCATTTCTTTGTTTAGCAGTCTGTTTTATAGGCTGTAATCAAGAGCAGCATCTAAATGACCTATGCAAACAGATCATAAATTGCGATCTCTACTGTTAAAGTGCCTGATGTACAAGAAGCATTTCCACTGAGCTGTTTGTGAGTTATTATTATTTTGTAGCTTAATATTTCAAATAACTGATACTCTGATACCCTGTCTTCATGGAAAAAAAATCTCATATTTCTGTAATGAATTCTTTACTCATTATGAATGATTTACTAAGCTCTGCTTCTGATTACTGGTGCTCTAGAAGTCGCAGCTAGGAAAATGGTGTCACTGCTTCATTCATTGGATGAAGTCTTTCAACAAACACCTCTGTATTAGGAACTTCTTTTATTTTGTTACTGTTATTGTTTTTTACAGAAACTAGACTTTTTCATAATTTTCTGGACTGTGACCAGATTCTTTGTCACCTAATCTTTTCACAGCATCACAGAATCAAAGAATGGTAGAAATTGGAAATGATTCTGGAGACCAACTGGTCCAACCTGCTCAAGGAAGATCACCAGAAGCAAGTGGCATAGGACCTTGTCTAGGCAGATTTTTAACATCTCCAAGACGGAAGAATCTACAGATTCTCTGAGCAACCTATTCCAGTGCTTCCTCACGTGCAGTTAAGTAGTGCTTCCTGATTTTTAGATATAACCTTTCATGATATGGTTTGTGTCCACTGTTTCTTAGCTTAGCCTTTTGTACCTGCCTTTCAGGAATCTACACATACTGATGTGACCAACTAAGCTTCCCCTTCTCCAGGCTCAGCAGTCCCAACTCTATCAGCTTCTCCTCATAGAAGAGGTATTCCACTACCTTGATCATTTTGGTAGTCCTCTGTTGGACTCTTTCCACTATGTTTATGTCATTATGTCTCTCTTGTACTGGACACAGAACTGGTCAGAACCACAGTACTCCAGGCATGGCCTCACCAGTGCTAAGAAGAAGTGAAGGATCTTGACTTGCTGGTGATATCATGCCTAATGTAGCAAAGAATAACACTAGCTTTCTTATCGTCAAAGACACATTCAACTTGGTGTCTATTAGGAGTCCAAGTTCCTTTGCTGCAGAGCTGCTTACCTGCTGGGTGCCCCCAGTATGCCCTGATATCTGGAATTGTTCCTCCCCACATGTATAATACTACAATTCTTGCTGAACTTCACGAGATTTTTCTCAGCACGACTCTCCAGGTTGATTTAGATGACTTTGCATCCCTCTGGGTCTAAGATTTCAATCCACTTCACTCTCTGCTCCTCCACCATACACATCAGCAGCTGTATTAGAATCTTATGGTATGCAGTGTCAAAGATCTTACTGAAGACTACATAGATAATATCCAGTGCTCCTCAATCATCCATCAGGCTGGTGATTTCACTGAAGAAGCTTATCAGGTTGGCCACACATTACTTCCATTTGATAAATCCGTGCCGACTGCTTCTGATGTTTTTCTTCTTATTCATGTACAATGAAATTATTTCCACAATTAGCTGCTCTATCTCCTTCCCAATAAATGAAATGAAGCTTTAACCATTCACCTCAGGCTCTGGGACCTGAGATTCCTGAAGGCAGTTTTGCTGGTAAAAACAGAGACAAAAAAAGTCATTCAGTACCTCAGTCTTTTCACTGTTTCAGGTAACCAGCCTCATTTCCCTCTGGAGTGGGCCCACATTTTCCCTCATCTTTCTTTTGTCATTGAGGTACTCATAGAATATCTTTTTTTTTTTGGCTTTGATGTCTTTAGCCAGATTCAATTGTACCTAAGTTTTCCTAATTCCATCCTGGATACTCAGAGAACATCTCTGTATTCCTTCCAGATTACATGTTTTTGCTTCCAAACTCTATAGGTTTCCTTTTTGAGTTCGTCCAGGATTTTCTTCATCCATGCAGGTCTCCTAGCATTTTTACCTGATTTCCTCTGTCCAAGATGAAACCAGGATGAGGTAGTGTCACTCTTGAGCTTGAAGGAGGTGATTCCAGAATATTAGCTACTCTTCTTCCCCAAAGGGCTTTGTTGAGCAGATCTTTGAGTAGGGCAAATTCTGTTCTCTTGAAGTCAAGTTATGAGTTTCCTGAACATTCTTCATGTCCTAAAGATGCTGAACTCCACCATTTCATGGTTGCTGCAGCCAAGACTCTCACCCAGTATTTTATGTATAATATTTTTGGTATAATATTTTCGGTATAACATTTTAGGTATAATATTTTAGGTATAGGTATAGTATTCTGAATTAGAGAATTAGATCCTTAGGACTATTGCTCTCTTCAGAACATTGCCATGTCCTTTTCTAATAAGTTTCAGTAGACATTTTATTGTACATTGTCCTTTCTTAGCGTGTTGCACAATGAAGTAAAACACCACAGATTTTAACCCATAAAAAGAAATTGTAATTATGTTTTCAATTTTATAACCTTTTGCATGAGATTTCTTTTTTCTTTTTTCTTTTTTATTTTTTCTTTTTCTTTTTCTTTCTCTTTTTTTTCTTTTTTCTTTTTCTTTTTCTTTTTCTTTTTTTTCTTTTTCTTTTTCTTTTTTTTCTCTTTTTCTTTTTCTTTTTCTTTTTCTTTTTCTTTTTCTTTTTGTTTTTCTTTTTCTTTTTCTTTTTCCTTTTCTTTTTCTTTTTCTTTTTTTTTAAGGGAAATAAATGCACATCTTATATTCTTGGCACTCAAATAGATAGGTCTTGAATTTTGAAAGGCTTCGGAGAAGAAAAGTGTTCTTTTATATAACTTTCATCAACCTTTTGGAAAATGAAAATCAACAGCAGGTTATTTGAATAATGAATTATTTCTGGGAAAGGCTAAGAAGCTGATTTGTTATTCAGAATGGCTGACCTGCTGCACCTATTCAGACTCAGCACAGAAAAAAATATAATTGGGCTTTCCAACAATGTTTTTTAGCATTGATATACAGTTAAATCTTCATTATTTAAGCTATGGATAGAAGTGACACTGTAGCACTCTATTAACATACTACCATTCTGCAGAACATTTTGAAGTTTAACTGCAAAATAACAAAATAATTCAATGTAAAGAAAATCCATTAAGGCTGTACAGTATTTGAATGAAGATGTGTTTACAAAGACACTGTTCAGAACATGGAAATACTTTCCTTTATTCACAATTCAGAACCCAGAGTTGGTGTATTTCTGCACTCTCTCTTAGCCCCTAACCTTAAAAAATCTTGCAAAAATCAAAGGAGATTTTCATCTTATGTCGTTGACTCTGCAGTCTGCTTGTAACTATGCTTTCATTCAAAGTGCACTACTAGATTTCAGTATTTAAAAGTTTGCATAACTGCTGGTTTTAACAGTAAGTTTCATTCATAAAATACAGCCTATAACCTATCCTGCAATTTAAATGCAAATAATATTTAAACAAGGCTAATCTGGAGGGCTTTTGTATAGAAAGTGATATATGGAAAAGAGCTGTTTAAGGTGCAGTAGTTTACTAGAAAGATGTTTTTTTCACTTCAATCATTTCTCCACATGGCTCAACAATTAAAATGGTTCACGGCTGCAGGGACTTTGACAAACCAATTTCATAATTAAAATATCCAGTTGAAGTAACCTCTGAGCATAGGAAGCCGATAGAAAATGATAAAACATTAATTAAAAATTGTAAGAAGAATGAAATATTTCTATCCTTCAGTGACCTGCTGCTGATAAATAAAGCTTGTTTATACAACCAGAACATAAAGCAAAGTATTGTTGCACTAGATCTTGCCATTATTTAATACTTTCCAGTAAAAATCCAGCATTGCAGATCTACTTTGCTGGGATAAATGCATTTTTACTGTCCTTCTTCATCTTTGTCCAAGGACGAAGAGTTAGTGGAAGTAACTGATACACTATCTAGAGAAGATATCAAAAAGTTGATTATGAAAGTACAATTTTTCATCCTTTCACAAAGAAGTACAAAAATGAGTATGTCATGATCAGCCATTTCTCTGAAATGCACTTCATGCGTTTGTTCATTCTTGGTTTAGCAGTGTCAATTTAAATTGGCAATAACACAACCAAAAGAGGATACATTTTTTCCCTGCCCTATAGTCAGGATAGAGATTCTGAATTGTATTTAGAATGATTCTCCACTTTCCTTCTCCCTGACTGTAAACCAATTCTTATGTTAAAAATTTTAGCCATGTTCAAAAAATCATATCTGGATAGTCTATCTTTTTTTTTTTTTTTTAACAGTAGACATTAACTATAGTATTTTAACAAGAATTGGAATTCTACAAAATATTTTTCATTAGAATTTAGAGCTGAAGTGGAATATATTACCTTAGGTTTGTTTGTTTCTTTGTTTTCTGTGGCTTTGAGTTGTTTTGTTTTTCGTGGATTTTTTTTTTTGTTGTTCTTTTTGTTTTACAAATAGATCTTAATGTACGAGCATTTGTATCTGTTTCCTGTGAGTATAACATCATTTGCTACAGGAATATTTTATGTGCAGTCACATAAATGAAGGTTTAATATCTGTGATAGAGTGATCTCTTTTATTTTCTTTTAACCTGTATCTGTGAAAAAAAATACTCTGTAGATTTGCCTGATGAAAATTACTACGCGTCTTAAAACTGTTTTCTCTACTTCTTTCAATTGTTTTTCAAACTGTTCCTTCCCTCAATATAATTCTTTGCTTATATGTAGATAGGCACCTTTCTGCCTTTGATCACTTTCCAAATTTCCCTTTTTATTTCCATAACTACTTTCCCTCAATATTTGGAACTAAAGCATTTACCCTTTCATGCAGGCAAATCAAAAATTTTTGAGCTACCTGAGAAACTTGTTTTCTTACCAGTGAAATGATAAATTAATGTACAACAGTAGTAGTTTACAAACATACACACTTATATTTGAAAACAGTACAATAGCAATGGGAGTCTGGAAAAGAAAAAACAAGAAAAATCAGTCACAACAAAACACTATTCTGGATGAGTGCAAAAAAGTAGGTGGGAGCTCAAAATAAAATGGAGAGAAAAGTTTCTGCCACTTTGTTCTCAAATACATTTACGTTCAAAGGAGGAAAAACAGTAGAAAAAAAACACATACCAAAACTGACACTGAAATATAGCTAATTTATGATAGAGATACTGCTGAAGTTTCTGATCCTTCTTTTTGAAATTCATTTCTCTTATCAAGGATTTCATTTCATTTTAAAACTAAATTTTGGATGATGTCAAGGCTTTTACATTAAGTGTTCTGAGGTAACTATTAAAAGGCCTGTTAGTATAGAAGTTCCATTCAATGGGGAAAAAAACCACTCTGACATGTTGGCTTCTTACAATTACAGCATTGCCTTGAACATGTTGGCCTGATATTGTTATAAATCTGGTAGCAGCAGCTTGTTTAAAATATCAGTGGAGTCTGTTGACATCACAGAGGGAAAAGTAATGTCCACAAGTTGTATTTCTTACTTTAAGGAGTGACAAAGTTTACTAATTTGATCCCAAACTTTGTAAGTATGCATAAGAAAACTCGAAGTTTTGCAAATAGGAGACATTTGATCCCAGAAGAATTTTGGAATATATCCAGCATGTAGGTCCCAGCCAACATGGGCTCACGAGAGAGAAGTCATGTTTAATTAGAAATTTCCTTTTACGACAAGGTTACCCAGCTAGATCACCAAGGGAAGCCAGTTGACATAATTTTTCTGTGTTTCAGTGAAGATTTCAACATTATTTCAACACTGGACACTACAGAAGGTCCAGTATAGAGCTAGGCAATGTCCTTTAAATTAAAGATATATGCCTAGATGAAGTCTGCCAACAAAAATTCCATACTGCTAACTCACTTCATAAAATAGAAAGAAAAACTGGGGAAGATGAGAGGATTTGTCTCTTGTTGGAGATTAATACTAACCTAATTATGAACTGGTAACACTGCTAAGATTTGCTTTTGAGAACTGACTTGGTCTGGGCCTGGATAGAGAAGTTATGACCTCCTCTTCTGCACAGACTAAATATTGCCTGGGACACTTCCCACCCATACACACACATGCACACACACCTACACTATGAAAAACTGTTCTTTGAAAAAAAGCTTACTGTTACTTTACACATGTAATCCCAAACCCTTTGACTTTAGTCATTTTTCTTGAAGTGGTTAGTTTGGGGAAGGCTCTTTTAAGTACAGTAGATGAACAAGCCTATAGTGACAGAGAATTATATCTTTAATTGTCAGAGGTAAGTTAAAAATGAAGAAATTGATAAGTTAAACGTATTTTACTTAGGGCATAGAGAACAGCTTTTCACCAGTTTTGAAGTCAAGGAGAAATGAAGAGGAAAATCTATGATTTTGTGGATCTAGCTTGGATCAAGTTTTCTTTCAGGAAATCAGCTTTTTTCTTTTTTTTTTTTTTTTAAACTTATAATTATTTATTCAAAATGTTCTCTTGTTAAAAATGAAAAGATAAAAGGTGGATACCATCACCAGTAAAATATATAAAGGAAATGGTTTATCCTTCAATGTTATTGTATCATGCACATCTAAGAAAATTAAGTATGATATGAGTGCAACAAGTGCTTCAGACTATATCCACAGAAAAAAAGGAAGTTTAAATGTTAATTATCTTCAGAGTTAACACATAATTTAACCAAGGGAAAGTTACACTCCAAGAAGTACCTTCCAGAATATTAAATTCCAATAAAGCAACTTAGCTGGTGTCACCTAAATAATCACATCTTCCTTCTGCTCCAGAAAGAGAGAGCTGTAAAATCTTGGACAGGAAACAAACAAATGATAAGATTCTTATAATCTACAATACTAGTTTCTGAAAGACTATAAAACCTGCTTTTACAAAGGCAAGATAGAGAATTCCAGGTAATTATTTTCTGCAAGTTATATATTTCAGGTTTCATCTTCCAGTTTTAGAGT
This sequence comes from Centrocercus urophasianus, assembly GCF_019232065.1. Classification (NCBI taxonomy): domain Eukaryota; kingdom Metazoa; phylum Chordata; class Aves; order Galliformes; family Phasianidae; genus Centrocercus; species Centrocercus urophasianus. The sequence goes on along the minus strand of NW_024884733.1, from coordinate 1,967,737 downwards.
ATTACATAAAATACACTTTGGTCATCATCTGATGACATCTGTTATTCTCAGAATCTGAAAATAGCTATTCCACAAATATTCATTCCCTTTTGTTCATGGCAATCAGAGCATAAATGACTAACATGCTTTGAAGTTCATTCAGAATGAACAATGAAATTTAGTGGCTCAAGTTTTCCAGAGGGTTACCTTAGTAATGAAAAAGATTAAGAATTATTTCAGAAGTGGTGCGTGTCTCTGGTCTTAGTGAGATAGCAAATCCAGCCTGCTAAAAAGCCAGTAACTCCTGGTTACTGGTTAAGGTTTCTCTGTATGGCAACAGTACCCTCTGGTGCATCTGCTACCCTTCCCAGTTTTGTGTTGCCTGTAAATGTGCTGAGGTTACACACTTTGCCCCACTGTCCACATCAGAAATGAAGGTGGTAAACAAGACAGGACCCAGTGTTGATCCCTGTGGTAAATCACTACTTATTGGCCTCCAACTAGGCTTTCTCACCAATCAACACTCCTTAGGCTATTCAGACAGTTTTAAACGCACCTCACTGTCTGCTTATCTGTCCCACTGCTTCAATGGTTTCTCCTTGATAAATTCATGCTGACTTATCCTGATAATATTCCTCTCCTTCATGTGCCTGGCAGTGGTTTTCAGGATTAACTGCTCCATGTCATCCCCAAGGATTAAGGTGAGGTTGACCAGTCTGAAATTCACCAGGACCTCCTTCTTACATTTCTTGAAGACAGGAGAGACATTTGCTTTCCTTCAGTGTTTTGGCATTTCTCCCACTTGCATTAATCAAAGATTATTGAGAGTGGCCTCTCAATGACATCTGCTAGCCCAGATGTCCTCATCAGTACTGACCCATAGACTTAACTTTGTGCAGTTTGCTTAAGTGTTCCGTGAGCTGATCCTTTTCTACTAAGGGTATATATTCCAACTTCCAGTCATTTCCCTATTCTCTCTGACCTCAGATTCCTGGAAGCCAGTCTTGCTGGTAAAGACTGAGTGGAAGAATTTAGTAACTCAGCCTTTTCCCTGTCCTATTTTATTCCGCAGAGGTCCACATTCTCCCTAGCCTTCCTTTTGTCGCTGACATTTTATGGAAACTGAAGTTACCCTCTACTCCATTATCCAAATCATTTCTGAAGGTGTTAAACAGAACAAGTATTAATTCCTGGGGTACAATGATAGATACTGGCCTCCAGGTAAACTCGTGTCACTGATCACCACAAAAGTTGATCATATTTCTGTGCAAATTTCTTTATGCCTGCAATGAATTTGTGTCATTAAAGACTTGAAAGGTATTGGGGGAATTGTATTTTCCCTTGAGTAATCTTTTATTATAGTTCTAACATGTTGTTCTGTTACATTAAGTCAATGATAAAGTATACAAATTCAGAAAAACTGCTAAAGGATATTAAGCAAGATCAATAAGCGCATCAATTATTTACGGTCTAATGTGGAAGAATTCTCTTTAAGCTGAGAAGGATCTATGGCGTAAATATAAAAATCAATATGATGTAGTCATGAGGGAGAATCACTGTTTGCAGTATGCTGAAATCGACAGAATGAATGAATTCTACAAACACTGGCCTTGATCCATCAGAAATCCTTTGATTTTTTTTCTTGCAGTAGTACAGTTTTGCATGAAATTATGCTGCCAGTACACTCAGTATTCATCACATTTAACCAAAAAGAAACTCTAAAAAAAAATCCTTCCAATCTTTTTTTCCAAAATGTTTTCTTCTTGGAATGCCATTCCCCAAATGGATTTATGCCCCAACATTACTTGCAAACCCAAATGACAGCTTCAGAATGAAGGTATTTTCAAATGAAAAGTTTTATTCACTAGGGATAAACTCCCCTTTATCTAAGATCCTGCAGATAAGAGGAGTTATTCCATAATTTCATGTTTGTTCATAACTGACAAAAGAGTTTACTGAATGTGTTGCTACTATGGCCTATATCCACCATTTGATTTCTCAACCCAATTACCCCAGTTTCAGCAGAGACACTGTTAATATCACACTGATGTTTGGCTGTTTTCAAGTGATGGGTGCACACCTGGGCCTGGGCTGAGCCATTCCATGGGGAAGAGACCGCCATGATGTTAAGGGGTAGGGGAGGGGTGGAGTCAAGACATCTGGCCTGAATTAGGAAAGAGATTATTCCTTACCACCTGACATCACATGTTAAGTCATAAAGTTGTGCGGAGCAGGCTGAGGGTAGCTGTTGTTTGGGGACTGATGGATGTCAGTCAGCCAGCAGGTGGTGACTGCATTACTATCAGGACTTTGGGTGCTAGGAAGCTGTATGTTACCTGAGTCTTGGTTGGCAAGTATTACACTGCAAATATATACAAGGGCTGCTCCACAAGTAATGCCTCTTATTTTATTCTGTTGGCTCATGCCATCAGAGGAAGATGTTGGTGGTAAGGTAATAGAGGTTAAGCCTTCCTGACAATATTCTGTAACATTTTGCCACCTGTGACAGGTGGCAGCAGAGACAGTCAGACAAAATGACTTCTGACATGGAAGTGTGTACGAAGCAAAGCTATGCTGCTGAATCTCTCCATGTGGAAAAAATGGCACACATCTTCACTGACATTTTCTGAATGTCTGTGGAGACACAGAGACAGAACAGAGACAAGACTGTTCCTCACATTTCTCTCCATTTTAGGTATGGTGGATATTCAAAAATAGTGTATCAACCAAACAAAAACAAGAAAATGAAACAGGCTAAACATCCATTCTATTTTGAATTCATTTAATTTTACAAAATAAGCTTTAGAATGTTGAGTTCTAATGGAAAACATCTGGCTGTAATCTTATCTTCTTTATGTGATCTGTACCCACCTACTGCTGGGTTTCTTGGTTGGTTGATTTAATTTTGTTTGTCTGTTTCCATTTATTTTGAACTATATAATAGTCCATCAGCAGATCTCACAGGACATTCAATAAAAGACCAAGTATAAAAACATCCTCATGCAAGCAAGCATAGGCTATGTGATTGAAGTCTGATAATTAAAATGTAAATCCCAGCAAAAATGACAGGCCAGGGGACCCTAGAACTTAATCAGTTCAAGCAGATTTTTCCCTTTTTCTACTTCTCTGGGACTATCAGATGAGAAGTAATGGTCACTTGTCACTGGTGAGAAATACAGCAAAATGAGCCAAATGAAGAAACTTGCAATGGAACTTGTTTTAGAGACAAAGGGATTATTGTTTACAAGATTCAATATGAGATGGAGGTAAACAGCTTTAGAGGACTGAAGTAAATCTACTGTGGATATATGCAAGTTTGTGGGAAAGCAGAAGACATTATCTGATGGCAGGAAGCTACCAGCAAATACTGGAAGCTTGTGCTAGTAAATGAAGAGCTACTGGGTCAGCTGAGTGTCCTGGCCACTACTGGAGTGATACACGTAGTGTACAGATATGCATGTATTTTGCTCCTGTACGTCAGTGCTCATCCATTAGAGGGGAGGAATAGGATCAGGCCACATGAATGCTGTGTGTATGTCAGTGCTGTTTAAGGCACTGCTTTTTGTCAGTGTAATTGGTGTGGCCATCCATTTGTGCATTTGTGTATGCAGCAGAGGAGAATATGCACTCAGCCTTGCTACAAGCTGCAGCTGGAGGTGATCAGCCACTGCAGGTTTACATCTGTGAAAACACTAAGTTGAGCAATCCCTGTCAATAAGCAGTCTGATCCAGATCTTGCTGTCTGCCCACATTAGCCAATAAAGATGCTGTAAAATATGTAACCCGACTCCAAGATATCCACAAGACAACATACTGTTAGAAAGTGTATGCAATGACCCAACCATGAAACGTTACAAAGACTCTTCTGCTATATCCCTGTTTAGAAATGAGGAGTGGTGATGTAGTGCTCGTGCCTGATTCAACACCAAACTATCTTACTGACATGCAGAAATTTCCTTTAAGTAGCTATAAAAGCTTATTCTATCCTAATTTAAAGGATCCTTGTAGCAACATGAGGAATCATCCTTGGAAAGTTTCTTTTGCTCTTTAAGTCCTCTGTGTTCTCTTGAAGCTAGCCTTTTTAAATCCATGCACTACTGGGAATTGTCACAGGTCCTGATTCTACTATGGAAGTTCTGGCTACAGTAAATCAAGAGCTGATTTTGTACATCTGATGCATGTCCTTCACTTGCCACACAAAAGCCAAACAGTAAATAAATAGCAAAGTATCTTTTACAGACACCTTCCCAGAAAGGTTTACAATTTATATTGCAAGCAGATCTTTCCAAGTAAAGGTTTTGAAATGACTCTCAGCTGCAATGACAAGCCTAGTAAGTGATAAATGTGATCAGATAGATATAAAGTCAATGTTTATCAGGTAAGGGGACATAGAATATTATGTTGTAAGAGATCATTCAAATGTGTAGAGATTTCTATGCTTTCTATGCATCTTTAAAGTCAGACAAAAATACAGAAAAAAAAACCAACAAAACAAAATGGAAAAAACAAAGCAAAATAAAAAACCTTTTCTAGAAGACTTAATCACAGCCTGATGTAAAGAGAATACAGTTTGGTGTCAAGATTTCTTCTTCATTTACAATACAACAGATGAAGTCAGAAGAAAAAAAATAGCTTCCATTGGATTGAAGCACTTTTTCACTGAGTTCTTAGCACGTAATATTTTTTCAGATTAGGACATCTTTTTTAGGTTAGACTTCACTAAAAAATAAGTAATAATCCTAATATTGTTGGGTTTTCATTTTTCTGTAGCACCACCTAAATGTGACCATTAAGTCCAGTTTAAATCACTTTTCTAATAGTGGTACACTATTATAAATGATCAGAGATATGATCACCTTTGATAAAAATGCTTCAAGACAACACCATCTTGCTTCCCAAGCAGACTGCTGATGTACTGATGCTGATGCTTTTCTATATCGTAGGAGCACAGAATGGCTGGAGATTGAAGGATCCCAAGTCCAAGTTACAACTCCTCTGACACAGTCAGGGTAAGTATCTTTAGCTGTTCATTAATCTTTCATAAAACAGAAGCATTTTGAGCATTCCTGTTATCCTTCCAGAGTAGGAATCCCCAGATCTAATAGAATTTGTCCTAAGCAGAATAATAATTGAAGGCAATAAATACAGTATTTACTGAACTGATTTCCACCTTGAAATGTGATGTACTTCACATCACATTTTGAAGGTTCTTAAATCAGTCAATCAAGACTCCTTCTACAAAATCTCTTTAAACATTTAGCTAAAGAAGGATCATTCAAAACAGTTGTGAAGAGGGAGCAAGCATATTTTATAAAGTAAATTAACATTTTCAAACATTGTTATAAGACGGTTCTCATTTGTTTAAGAAGTTATCTTTAGCAGTCAGTGAAGAGAAAACCAGGAACCATATTTAAATAGCAAATAATTTTAGCTAGTGATAGAGTTATAAAAAAGCATCAATCAAAGTTCTGATTTTTTCTTCCCCCCTCACCCTTCTTTTTCCCCTCCACACACTGAAATTCTGCAGAGAGATTTGGAAACCTAAATAAGTTCATTAGGCTCTTTTTTTTTTCCTATGTATTTATCAGTAAGGCCTAAAGATGAACTCTACACCTCTGCTTTTATACAAAAAAAAAAATCTATTGGCAAATTGCTTTCTCAAATAGGAAAATACATAACACATTAATTCAGAAAGGTATTCCAAAGATTTTGCAGTAACTACCAACCATGGCTGAGTGATGGTGTTGTCTGATTTTTTTTTATTGTTTTTTTCTTTCCTTTTGTCTGTGTTAAGAAAGGGAGTTCTTTTGAATGTTTTTATGTATTCTGTAATAATTTAATTTCTTGGTAAGTCTTCTGATCTTCCGATATGCGAAACACAGAAGTAATGTATCTCACAGAAATTTATTGCTACTTAGAAACTGGAACGGATAAAGGAGGACTGAATTTACATTTCATTCAACAGAGAAAGTGAATTTTAAATAAAATTATTAGCTTTTTACATGTACAAATCTTTTTTTTCCCTCTCCGGTTAAAGAACTGCTACAAAGCCTGTTCAAGTCAATAACAATCTCTCTACTGTTTTTAGTAGACAATGTTTTAGCAGTTAAGGGCATTATTGAATGTTGTTGATGTATTTACTTCTGATCTAAGTTAGTTGCTTATGGCTAATTTATTGCAGCTGTGAAAAAACAGCTACATGCTATTTTTTTGTTTTTATGAACTAGCTGGTGTTTTGGATTAGTAAAATAAAAGCTGCTAAACAATCAATTGGCTGAACAAGTAGAACAAAGGAAAAAAAAAACGTTGGGAAAGCTCAGTGCATCTGCATTATTAACACTGAACGTCAATAGGGATAGACAAGTAGAGTGTGTGCGGTTTTGTCTGATACATAACATAGAAGGAACCCAGAAGTAGACGAAATATTTCTTAAGCAACGTAACTCTTGGAATGCATAAGTAACAAGTCCTTAACATAAGTTTACTGTCTATTCTAAAATATATATATTTTAAGTACTTGCATCAGAACCAAGTACAAATTTAAATCCCCAAACCGTTGGATTTAGGTATATTACATGTATTTACGTGTATACAACAATTAAATTTGTGAAGCTTCCTAATCATGCAGTTACCTACATGATCACACGTTCACATGATCACATGTTGCTTACCATTTTGGGCATCAAGGTTTTATATATTCCTTAATTAGTCATAATGACTTAATGGAAATAGCCACCTGCTCTGTTAAGTGGATCAGTTACAAGAGCTGCTTCTATTTACTTTGTATCTGCTTAGCTGTCTTAGATGTTCCAATACAAAAAATCCTTTTCAGCTACTGCTTGCATCTCTGATGGTTGAAAGTCTGGAAATTCATACCTTTATTGCCTCTTCAAATAGATTTCTGTGCCTATGTACTGTTGTTTTCTTACATTGGAGGAATACAAAGCAAAAGCATTTTTTTTCCCAATTTTTTAACATCTTTCCTTTGTGATGTAGATAATAACAGAATAAGCCTGCTATTTTTTTTCCCAAATCTCATAAAATGGTCAGATTTAAACTTCATTTTATTCCTTATCCATTTCTTCTATATATACATATTTTTTATTTCATTACTTAAAGATTCCATTTTATTTACAAGTGTATATATACAAACAATATGTAAGTTTTATAAGCTTTATTTTTAGAGGAAAAAGAAAGATACAGTTGCTTGAAGTGTACAAAGACTTTCATTTTATTCCTGTCCCTGATAGTAGCCACAAAATGTTGAACAAGCTGCATTCTGTGCTTCAGTTTTCAAGCTCTGGAAAACTGCAATATTATTTCAGTTCTCTTTTATACACCTTGCTGTTTGCAGAAGCTAACACTGCTTATCAAGAAACCATAAGGAAAATGCCTCAGTTCTCTCTCTCTTCTGTGCAGCCATTTCATTTCATTTCTCTTCTGTGCAGCCACTGTATTTCTTCTGTATCCAAAATGCTGGAGAAGCTGAAAGATGACTAGAGCCCTGGAAATTCAGATCAATACGTCAGATGGTCTTGGATGCGTTCATTTTCATGAAGAAGGAAAATACACTTATTCATCCTCCATCCCCTTCTCTCCTTTAAAAAAAAAAAAAAAAAAAAAGAGTGAGAGAGAGAGAGAAAGAAACACAGCAGGAAATGAAAGTATAATTTTTTGGTAATTCCTGATTCTCTCATCACATCAAGATTAAGATGATTCCTGCCAAATAATACATCACCAGTGACAGCTGGGAGCTCTCCAGTGTACTATACCAATTTACAGGATGGCAGGCATTCAGACTCAATTTCTCCAAAAAATATTTCATTTCAATACTGTTAATAAGTACAGAGAAGGATATGTTGCTGTGGTTGCTGGTGCTGTTCCTTTTGTTTTGTTTTTATTCTGACAAAGCATGTACAGCAGCAAAAATAAAAGGTGATATTAAACTGATTCTCATTACATTACTCAAAATGCATTTCTCTGGGCACCAGCTCCTGTAGTCTGAGCTGCTGTTACTGCACGAAAATTATAAATTCATCTGTATTGAATATGCCCATTTAAGTATCTAAATTACACATGTGTAATACATATGCAGCAATACTCAAATGGCAGACTTATTGTCAGCATTGCAGAATTGAGATGGCGTTCATGGACTGTGTGAACTGAAATTGTAATGAGTGATATTCTGCTTTGGGGCAGTTAATGTAAAGTCAGATCTCAATAGGAAGAAGTTCTTGGCTGTCTCAGCTCATCACTTGTAAAATGACAAATTAGAAGGTTTATTTTTTTCATCCCTGATTAGGTTAAATATCATTTGTTGTACATTTTAACTGTAATGTTCAAAGTGCATCCAATTTCAGCTGGAATCAGTAGGAGTAACCATGGAGGAAAAACATGATGTCCTTAATGCAAAGTTTATTTATGGATATGACCATGCAGTTTTGAATTAAACACTGAAATACAGTCAAATATACAATGTGGCAGTCTTTCACTGAAGTTTGTTAGCAAACCAATGCAAGCTGGTAGATAACACTGGCTTCTTGTCTGAATAATATTTGTTACTAAAAATCTTCCAGTGCAAATTACTATAACATCAGTTAAGGCAAGATGTCTGTCTGTGCTTGTAACAACTTATACCCAAATCCTCATATATGGCTAAACAAACATTAAATTTTAATACAGGTCACAAATAAAAGCTATTTGATAAAACTTAATATCAAAGCTGAATTTTAATATTCTCTAGGAATGATTAATACCTGAAGAAAGCTGTGGGACTATTCAGCAACTTTGAAAGCCCTTAAAAATAACATCAATTTATGGAAAGTGATTAATTTTTACATCTTCTCCTTGTCCAATGCAGAGCAGGCAGTTCATCTTTCGGATTACTACATGATGCTTTTTCTCAGATGCTGTGTTGAAAATCTTCATTGTTGAATTATTTGCAGTTGTCCCAGATGAGATATACGTTTTTCCTATGAGAAGAAGACTATAAATGCAGGGTCATAAGTTATAAATAACTCAGAATAAGAGGATACAATAAAGGCTTTTCAGCTGCTATAACTATACTCGTCAGCTTTTCTCCCACTACTATGAAAAATGATGTGTACAAGGACAGAGAGTTATCCACTTAACTTATTAGAAGAGCTGCATTTTGGATAGAATTCATAATTAGGAATCCATTTGAAAGAAATTCTTGCACTCACATTATTAGAAATGGATATTAAAAGACCGCTACACTGTCTTTCAAATTTTGATTTTTTCTTTTCAGTAGTAATCCTTGAACCTTCTAAAAAGTGCCAGACAATGAAGATGGAATTATATTCTCTGACATCAGTTAAACTAGTGGCAATTGCTTCTTGTAGCTCTATTGAACATTAAGCAAGTGGATGCATTCATGGATAGGATTTGTGCATGTGGGGTCAGGATTTATCACAGTACTTTTACTATGCCAAGACAGGAAGGAGTTTGTTTGTCAGGTAATAATTCATTAGACTCAGCAGCAACTCTGTCTCTACAGAATGCTTGCATTGCAAAGGATCGTGTATTTCAGAGGTTTTGTATTTTAAACAACAAAACAGATAATTTCAGTGTGATGCAAAAGCTTTACTTAGCTGTACAATTTTAGAATCTTTGAAAGGGAATAGTCATTGGAAATATTAAAGAGAAAAATATCTTCATGCAACTGTTTATATAAAGGGACCTATATACCACAGTATCCTTCATTTAATGAAACAATAGAATTCCAGAAAGGCATCAAGACATCAGAAACAACGTTCCTAATACAAAGTTTATTTACATGTTTAAAGATGAACACTGACTAATTTCATAAAAATATATTACAGTTTTAGACATCAATTGTTTTCTGTGGTGTTTTTATCTTGTGCCAGATATTGAGTCCAGCTGATTAATCAGAAAGTGTTGTCCTCTGTAAATATTACTGACTACAGAAATAAGTATTTGATTGTTTTCATCACTAAACAAACAAACAAACACTAAGCAATCGGGATTATTTTATTTGGGGACAATATCAGCATCCTTTTAAGAAAGTCACATGATCTTTTTTAATGGTGAGATTCTTTGCATTGCAAGGATTGTCATTAGGAGATTAGACAATATGCCTTATGTCTGTGACATATACAGTGCCATGAATAAGGATCCTGACTTTCACGGAAAGATCACCTGGTGCTTGGTCAGTGCTGTTATGCCTCTTCTAGGACTTAGAACTGAACTACTAAGTGAATAGGAGCAGAAAATACACTGTATCTCCCATTTTTCATTTTGCCTTCATGACCATTATAGCTAGATAAGCTAACTATCTGATGATGGATTCAGATTTGCTAGAGTTATGATTTCGGAAGAGTGTGTCCTCATAGGTTATTTAGAAAGCTCCTTGGATGTCTCCACATAGGAAATCCCTCTTCCATGCTTGACTGGAACCAGCATAGATTTGTCAAGAAATCATCTGGAAATAGACACCCAGGAGTGTACTCATAAGAGAACAGCCTGCTCCCTACTTCCTCGGGAGTGTTAATTCATTGAGGTTATAAAGCACCTTGGGTTTGCCTGAATGGGAAAGAAGTCAGATATGCATGGCATGGGCAAAACAATCCCCTTACTGTTCTGTTTCAGCTGTACTGGTCAGATGCAGGACTATGTAAAGGATAGTTACTATCACATGATTCAATTTGTTCGTTATTTTTCTTCCTCATCATCTTTTCAAATAAACAGTGTAATTCATCTTCTCAAATAAACAGTGTAATTTTTTCTGCACTAGTTTTGCTGATTTTATACCTTTCTTTGCTTATTTTAAATTTACTGCGCCACACCTGAGTAGCAGACACTGGTACTTCACTATCTTTAAGATTCTTCACCTAAGAGGAGTTCCTGCCACTCTCCATTCCCATTTTAACTCTTTATTTCCTCCCATCATTTTCTTAAGATAAATTTTTTTAAAAAAAAATAGCCTCTATTTTTAGTCTGATTAGTTGATTAGTTACCAAGCATAGACCCCTGACATTCTCAGTTGGCTATTTTCATTCATTTTGTCAAGTACTTTTAAAAAAAACAGCATTGCCACAGTAAGATTCTGGAAGAGGGTAGGTTTAGACTGGATATCAGGAAGAAATTTTTTATTGTAAGGGTGGTGAGATAGTGGAACAGGATGCCTAGTGAGCTTGTGGATGCCCCCTCCCCGGAAGCACTCAAAGCCAGGCTGGATGGGGCTGTGAGAAACCTGGTCTAGAGGAAGGTGTTCCTACTTACAGCAAGGGATTAGAACTAGGTGATCTTAAAGGTCCCTTCCAGCCCAAACCATTCTATGATTCTATGATTCTAAGGTATTTATCACCAGTACGTCTTTGTTTGGGTCCTTCTTCTTTTTTCTGCCTAAAGTCATCAAGTATTTTATTTTATTTCCTGTGATGGTTCTACTCTCAAATAAATAAATATATAAAGCAAATAAATCCTTTTAAATATCTCGTGTACTATTTGTCAAATAAAATGATAAAAAATTACCCTCATTCGCAGCAAGCAGGTGATTTCTTTCATTAGAGTAAATGTGTCTATTCTACCACTTTGGAAATAAAAAGTAAAAAACAGTTTACAGTACAAGAATTTTGGAAGGTAATAAATCTACTTGTGAAATGGATCCAAGTTGAAGGAGGGAAGATTTAGGTTGGATGTTAGGGGGAAGTTCTTTACAAGGAGAGTGGTTAGGCCCTGGAACGGGCTGCCCAGGGAGGTTGTGGATGCCCCGTCCTTGGATGTGTTTAAGGCCAGGTTGGACGGGGTCCTGGGCAACCTGATCTGAATGTGCGTGTTTGGTGGCCCTGCTAGGCAGGGGGGTTGGAACTACATGATCCTTGAGGTCCCTTCCAACCCGGGTGATTCTGTGATTCTGTGATTCTGTGATTCTGTGATTCTGTGAAATGGAATGTAAATCCAGCAGAAACCCTAGAGATTGCTTCAATAAACCTATCCTACCAGTTCTGAAAGAAAATATAATCTAACAACGTTGTTTACACAGCAGACAGGATTTGTCATTTGTAACTTGCTCAGATAAACACTGACATAATTAGGCAGGTTGCTAAAGTCCTTTAGAAGAATAGATAAAAGCTTTGCAGGAAATTTTACTTGAAATGGATTGTTACTGATAAAAGCAAATTTGAAAACACCTAGAAAAGCAAAAAACATCTGCTATGGAAAATTCCTAAATGCATATTAGAAAAAAATTTGTAAGGCTATCCAGCAGCCAGGAATATCTGTGTTCATTAAGAATTCACCAGATGTCTGAGCCCTTGCAGATCATCTGGAGTATGACCACATGGCACATGCAGGAGAACCGGGGGATCAGGACCAGCCAGCATGGGTTCATGAAAGGCAGGTCCTCCCTGATCAACCTATGATCGAGTGACCCACCTGGTGGAGGAGGAAAAGGCTAGGGATACAACCAATATCAAGACCAAAAGCATTTGAATACTGCAGATCTTTATGTATATAATGATGTAGTAGGAGGCAAGAGGAGGTCTTCAAAAGCTCTCCAAAGGACTTAAGCACATGAAGTAGGTCTTGGGAAGAATTAGCAGCACCTAAATTCAAAAGTTAAAGTTGACGTGCATATATGCACGTGACATATATCTGAACTCCTTCAAATCTTCAAAGATATAATGAGACATGTTGCTTAGAGCTGTTTATGCAACTGTGTTCATTGTGGTTTAGACAGAAGCTAAAACATACTGAAGTAAATCATAACTATTATTTCATATTCAAAACACTTTGGGCAAAAACAAAATCTCAGGACTTAACTCTTCCAAAATAAAATAAACCTCATCCTTACCCTGTTCTATTCTTCCCCTTTTCTATCTTCTCCCCTCCTTTTTCTTTTCTATTTTTACAGCTATGAATATATTTTTCTGTAAATTATATCAAACAATATTTCCACAATGCACAGAATCATGATTCTCATCTCTACAATCCTTTCTATGAAAAAAACACAAGAACTGAACCAGATTTCATATAAAAATTTTATTATCTCCTGTTGATATTGAAGTTTGAGAAGTGTTTTCGTGCTGTTTATTAGGAATTTATTTTTGCCATCAAACATAGCATTCATAATTTTGTATGTATTTACTTTAACATAAATATTTCTTCAAACAGATTCCTTTAAGTTGTTTCCTCATGTACTTCTATTCATAAATCTTTATTTGCCCTTGACAACTGTAGGAGAATAAAGATGAATTACAAATTTACTTGTGCTGTATCCTCTGAGCCTTATAACATGAAGATTTGGCTTTTCTTAAGAGTTATGAATAATTCTTCCAATATATTCACATGATACTAAATTTAACCCTATATATATTTTAAACAAGTTTAGATTATATTGCCTTTTCTTTTATATGAAAATATGTAACAATTATTAGAAATTTGTTGACAGTACAATAACTATGTACTTATTTTATTGGAGGTAGGAGGCATGGTATTTCTCTAAGCAGAACTAATGTTTCATTCTGAAGTAGACAGTAAATTATATGTCTGACTTAACATCATTTATTTGTTGTTGTTATTGTGCCTCTGGTTTAAGTAAGATAAATAAAAAAACCCCAAAACTATTGCATTTCTGATAAAAATAACATCAGCAACAGAAAAAATAAGTAATGCAATTAAAAGTTGTGTGAGAAATTTTGTGAATTTGCTGTGCTGTACAAAATAAGATATGATTTTAATACTATTAAAATTGAACAAAGAAACATTCTGGAAGAACATTTCTGCACACTTTCAGTGAAAGCTTAAAAATAGATATATTTAAAAAAGAAAAAATAAAAAGCTCTCAGTAATTTTTTTCTTTCATATTAGCATATAAATATTAGACTGTGTGATGAATGCATTAAGCAGTTGTACTTCTTACAGAAAACAAAACTCAGATGTTTGATGCTATGCATATGTTGAATCTTCTACTTTACTTGCTTGATTACAAGCTTTTCCCAAACCTATTCTTCTCAACATGCAACATCCATTTCAATTAATTAAAAGGTTAGAAATTCCAGCAAATCAAAAGAATACCTTTTATATGAAAAGGGGAGTAGAACAAATGAAGTTATTTCTCTGAGCTTTTTTCTAATTTTAAAGATTAGCATAAACAATACTGAAACATAAACAATTACTGAAATAAGGAGCAATGGTGTGTAGAAAATATACAAACAGAACTTTCTACAGGTCAAGGAAAGACAGATTTAAATAAATCTTTCTACAGAGTATATTTTTGGGGTGGAGGTGTGGAGGGAGTATGGGGAGGTCATGGACAGAAGGGCACAGTTTTCTTCTTCAGGTGTCTGGATGACGTGCTGCGTGATATGGTTTAGTACTAGTGTTGGCAATGGTGATGAGGAGACGGTTGGACTGGATGATCTTATAGGTCGTTTCCAAACTTGTGATTCTATGATTCTTAATCAGCTCTTTCTCTGGAGATAATTATTTAAATAATAAATACTGTAGAAGCTGTAAAATTAAATTAAAAAACTGTCTAAATCCTAATATTGCTAATTCCTTCCCTGAAATTTCACTGTCCATGTCCCTGCTGTCATTAGGAACTTTGTTTATTTCAACATTAACAGGGAATGGGATTTCTTTGTTTCTTGTGCAAATAACTACTACATTTTGGTTACATATATTCAGTTGTTATTCTTTTTTTCTTAAAGTTCCACTTCCAATTTAATCTGTTGAGGAAGCTAAAGGAAAACACAAAGGGCTTCTTTAAGTATAGCAATAGCAAAAGGAAGACTAGGGAAAATGTGAGCCTGCTGCTTAACGAAGTAAAAGAGGTAACAGAGGACAATGAGAAGGTGGATTTACTGAATGCCATTTTTGGTTCAGTCTTTACTGCTGAAACTGCCTCTCAAAAATCCCAGATCGTGAAAGTAAGAGGTTGGGGAAAGGAAGACTTCCACTTTCTCAAATAAGATCTGGTCAGAGATGGTCTATGCAAACTTGATGAACCACATTCCATCCACTGGACCTGATGGGATGAACTCGTGAATGCTGAGGGAGTTGTTAGACCTGATGGCCAAATAACTCTCTATCATCTTTGGACAGCCATGTAGAACAGGACTGATGCTTGAAGACTGAAGGAAAGCCAAAGTCATTCCAGGCTTCAAAATGGGCAAGAACCCAAGAAACTATTGGCAAATCAGCTTCACCACAGCCTCTGTGAAGATGATGGAACAACTTATTCTGAATGTCATCTCCAAGCAAATGGAAGAGAAGGTTCCCAGGAGTAGTCTATGTGGATTCACCAAGGGAAAATCTTACTTAACCAATCTTGTAACCTTCTGTGATGTTGTGACTGGTTGGGTAGATAAGGGAGAGCAGGGTGGGTGAGGGAAGAGCAGTGGATGTTGTCTACCTTGAATTCAGCAAGGCTTTACAAAACTGTCTCCTATAACACCCTCATACAGAAGCTTAGGATAGTTGAGTGAATGTTGAGGTGGGCTGAGAAGTGGCTGACTGACAGAGCTCAGAGGAGTGTGAACAGTGGTGTAGAATCTAATTGGAGGTCTGTACTCTGGTGTTCTTGCTGGTCTTGTTTAATTTCTTCATCAGTGACCTAGATGAAGGGATAGAGTCCACCTTCATCAAGTCTGCAGATTATACAAATTTGGGAGGAGTGGTTGACACACCAGAATGCTGTGCTGCCATTCAGCAAGACCTGGACAAGCTGGAGAGTTGGGGGAGTAGGACCTGATGAGGTTCAGCAAGGGTAGGGAGGAATACCTGCATACACCTGTACAGGTTAAAGGATGATCTGCTGGAGAGGAGCTCTGTGGAGGATGTGGGTGTCCTGGTGAACAGCACGTTGGCCTTGTGACCAGCAGTATGTCCTTGTGGCCTAAAAGGCCAGTGGTATCCTGGGGTGCATTAAGTGTGGCCACCAGGTCGAGGGAAGTTATCCTTCCCCTCTGCTCTGCCTGGTGAGGCCACATCTGGGCCTCCCATAGCAAGGAATAGAGAGAACTACTGGAGAGAATCCAGCGAAGGGATACAAAGATGGTTAAGGGACTGGAACATCTCCCCTGTGAGGAAAGACTGAGAGGCCTGGAATAGTTCAGCTTGGAGAGAAAACTGAGATGGGATTTTATCACTACTTACAAATGCCTAAAGGATGAGAGTCAAGTGGATTGAACCAGGCTCTTTTCAGTGGTGCCCAGCAACAAAACAAGGAGTAACAGGGAAAAAATGGAACACAGGAAGTTCAATCTGAACTTCACAAAGAACATTTTTGAAAATGGCAGAGCACTGAAATAGACTAGCCAGAGCAGTTGTTGAGTCTCCTTTTCTGGAGATATTCAAAACCCACTGGTTGCCTTCCTCTGCAACCTACTCTAGGGAACCTGCTTTAGTAGGGGAATTTGTCTCATTTATGAGTGATAGGTTTCTTTAATGATACTAAGGCTGGAAATCTTACCATACACTCTAAATAGCAAGATTATGCTGTTTAACATTCAGAGTATGTGCACCCTGTAGGGTCATTTATTCCATAAGCAAGATCTTAATTACTGTGTTTATGCTGATGACATCCAAATACGATAGGTATATCAAACGATTCATGATGACTTAGATAAGCTTATCTCTGATCTGGAAGGGTATTTATCACATATTCAGTGTTGAATGTCTGCTAACAGTTGGTGTTTAAAACAGAATTGATTTTGTTTGGCCCATTGCCTGCTAAATGGCATTTATGGTACCATTTGTTGGGGATATAAAAATGCTTTCTCACTGAATAATTTTGATATTATATTTGACCTTGAAACTTATTTTGAGGGCCACATTGTTAATTCTTCATATTTCCATATCAAGAATTTAGCAAGGTTAAGGATGTTGCTATTTTAGCACGATCTAAAGCTCTTGGTTTATGTCCTATAACATAAATGGTGGAAAAATGTAATTTATCGTTTGCAAATTTCTCTTAGATGCTTTCTTTACACAATTCAGCTGTATGAAATTTGGTACCCAGAGCATTTGCTAGAAATCCACTATGAGATTATATCTGAAGAGTATGTTGGCTGTCTCTCAAAATGATTTAGAGATGCCAGTCCTTCTTTAGAAATTATGCAGCTCAGAAATTAGCTGGTATAGATAATAAATGGGTGATGCCGTCTGAATACATAAATCAAACGTTTGGATAATTTTTTAGTAAGTAAACCTGTGAGAATTTCCAGTGTTTCTCTCTATGACTACTGAAGAACTCACTACTCCTCTCTAGAAAGTGATTTAATCTGTTTGGAGGAGCTGTGCATTTTAGTAGTTTATTTTACTTTTTCAGAAATCTTTCACATGAAGTGACAGAAATTGCAAAAGTGTTTGAACCATTTTATGACATTTTAGTTGGAAAAGCACTAGTTTATTCTGACTTAGTTCTAAGTGTTTGATCTGACTTTCATTTTTTTTTTAAATCCCATGGTTTTAGGAAATGAGCAGTGGAGTTGGCAAATGATCAGCTGATACTCAGTCTTGAAATTCAGAAGAGTGAAAGATTCATGGTGATTCCCAGTGTCATGTTTGAAGCGTCAATCTTTATCCTAAAAATGTACTGTCATACAGGCCATTTTACTGCCCAGAACGCTTTCCAATTTTCTATTTGTTTTTTAATAAATGGAACAAATAGACTCCTGTCTTTATTCCCATTTGGTCTATTTACATTTATGTTTTCTAAAAGTGTGTATCTAACCGCTTTCCTACTCTCGGCAGGGATCACTGTTGGGTATGTGGTAAAAAGTAAATTTGTAGTGGTATGATAAGAGATGAGGCTTGTGCTTCTGATCCTGTGGGAGCCAAACCACTATGATTTATCCTTTACACTTCTTGGAGAATCACTATGCCCAAATGTTGCTGACACAATTAGCTCAATGTGCTAATTGAGCTGCACAATGTCACAGTACTGTCACAGGCAAAATGGACCTATTGTTAAGAGCTAAGAAATCTGTGGTAGTCCAGCTAATGTTTTAACATTCTAAGTAAATACAAACAGTAATTCTTTGTCCAGTATAATATTAAAAATATACTTAGCACAACTCAATACAGAGAGGCCTCATTAATTATAATATAATCACATCCTCTCAGTAGGAAAAGACCTTCAAGATCAAGTCCAATCTTACCTACTGCATCTTGTCACTATACTGTGTCCCTTAGTGCCATGTTCTCATGCCATGTCCTTAAATAACTTAAATGAGATGGAGATTCCACCTTTTCTCCGAGCAGTCCATTCCAAAGCTTGACCACCCTCTGCATGTAGAAATTCTTCCCCAAGTTAAATAGTTATAGTTGCAGTACATAAAAATTGTGCAACGTGTAACTTTTTTTTTTTTTTGCAATGTTTTACCTGTATGTTGTTTTGCTATTTATATTGTAAAAAAATATTTTGGAAGTTTAAGGAATATTTGACCTAAATTACATCCTTGACAAGTTCTTTAAAAACCATACATTTATTTAATTAATTTAATTTTTAAAAAATTAGTACTTAAAATTTTGTGTCTAATTTAAACATGCTCTTACTCACAGTCTGTAACTAGAGACTGATGCGAAGATATTAATACTCAATTATGTTTATCTGATTTTTATAGTTTTGTTTTACTACCACTAAAACTAAGATTTCTTCTATTACAAGCATGTAATCTCAATCTCAGAGGTAAGAATATGTGCTTATTTAGAAAAGCCATGTCTATTCACAAGTTAAGCTTTTGCTTAACTTTAGCATACTTGAATTCCTTTGAATTGCATATGAACTAAGGATGTGGACATATTTGATTGCAGAAATTTGTTTTCCTAGAGCTGTCAATGTCATTTTTTTTTTGACACTGCATGACTAACATGGAAAACAATGAACCTTTCAGTGTTTTAAATATCATATGAAATATTCTCCAGAACATTGTTCCAATGAGTAAATGTGTAATCTGTACTTGATAGGAAAGCTATTCTACTTAGTGAATTTAACAATGACATAAATATGAGATCTCTACAGTTTTTACTTATTTTCAGAAATACTTGTAGCACAATAAAAAAATTTAAGGTATTTTTCCCATCCTTTTTCACAGGAGACAGAGTACTATGGCATCTATTAAAAACAAACAAACAAACAAACAAAAAACCCACAACCTTTTGTTTACAAGAACTTAAAAAACTGATATCAATACTTTGCTATTCAGCAATGCAGAAGGAACTCCACAGATGCACTATTGATATGTAGGGTATGTTGCTCTTAACATCAGAGAATTTAACTTACTGACATCATATGCCATGCTCATATAATGTCCTGGGAACCCAGGATTAGATACACTCAACAGAGGCATTATTAAAATAAATGCGAACATGACATACCTAATCTTACCTTAGTTTTGAGAATACCATATTAACATTATAATGAAAGGACCTTGTATTACTGAATGCAATTAATTAGAAATGAGATGAAATTAAAATTTATGTCACCCCACAGCTTTCCGTAATGCGGCTCATGGAAATTTAAAAAAAAAAAAAAAAAAAAAAAAATTTAAAAAATAATGTAAAAATTGTAAAAAATCCTGGAATACAGAAATAGCTGTTGCATTGTTTACAGTTTTTTTTAATTAAATTAGTTGTTGAATTAATTTCTCCTACAATAAAAAGGGAAATAAAATGCCTGGAATTCATATTTCTCAAAACAAAGATTTTAAGTGGGATAACTGTGTGTCAGTAAATCACTTCACGAAAGTTGTTAACTCTACATCTTTTTCTGAAAAGCTGTTGGCAGTCTGAAGATACGTTTCAAATATACAGGAATTAAGTCCAGGGCATGAATATTGCAAGAAGTCTAATAAATAGAAGGAAAGAATATGTTTCTGTCTCTGAATGCAATCACAGTAGAAAACTGTCAAGGTAGCATCTGCTCGTATATTAAACTTGACTGCCAGAGGTTACGTGGTAAATAATAGCAAATACTGCACCTCTTCAAGGCAAAACAGCCTCAAGATGTGCAAAAAATTGGATAAGCCTCAGTTCCACAAGAAAAAAATAAGGTCTCGATGTTGTGAAAAAAAGTAGTCTTATGACACTTCCATGTTATAAAACTGAAAATGATCTGACATTGTGTGCTTGCATCCCAGAAAGCCAGCTGTACACTGGGCTTCATCAAACAAGCATGACCAACATGTTGAGGGAGGTGACCGTCTCCATCTGCTCCACTCTTGTGAGCACAAACCTACAGTATTGTGTTCAGCTCTTGGGTCTCCAGCGTTAGAAGCATTTGGACCTATAAGAGCAGGTCCAGAGGAGGCTGCGAGGATGCTCAGAGGGCTGGAGCACCTTTCCTATTAAGAGAGGCTGAGAGAGTTGAGATTCTACAAAAACAAATAAAGTTGGTAAGGGACGTTGTATCCAGGATCATAGTGTTGACATATATTACACAGGGGTAATGGTTTAAAACTAAAAGAGATATTTAGATTAGGTATTAGGGAGGAAATTATTCACTCAGAGAATGCTGAGGCCCTGGAACAGGTTACCTAGAGAGCTATGGATGCCTCCTCCCTGCACACATCCAAGGCCAGGTTGGATGAGACCCTGGGCAGCCTATGGCTGGAGGGTTGGAACTAGATGACTGTTAGCTCAAGCCTTTCTATGGCATGATTCTATGAAAGCTTTGTGAATATACTCAAAAGCAAGATACAGTGTTCAAAAAGTTCTCCTAACTTTTCTGACCATCACAACATCACTAACAGAGCTACTATAAATATGATTAGCCCTTTACCGCTTTAGTTATTTGTGCCTTGGTCAGATGACAATCATGCATATTCAAAATAGAGTTTGTTTTTGCACACCTCCTGATTGCTGTCTCTCAGTAAACATCATAATGTTTCTATTATTGGATCACAATACCTTTGCTAGATGGTAAAGTCTTCTATTTTCTTAAATGAAAGTAAGAATGCAATTATGTATACTTGTAACTATACATAACATATTTTAATAGGTAACTGTGGATATATAGGGATTTTTCTGGTGCTCCATATTCGTGGCTTGTTAAAATTGTCACTAGTGTGCTAAAGTACATTCTTAGAGTTAATATGCTAATTCAGTCATTGGACATTTTAAGAAACAACTGCTGCTATTATCAGCTGGCAAATAATTAACACAGTAGACTTGAATACTGATTGAATAGTATTAATCTGATAAAATATTTTAAATTATTTATGACTTCTCTGTGATTTTACTTACCTATAATAAAGAGAGCATTGGGAAGCTACTTTCTCTAGCTTGTATTTGATTAAATGAATAATATGTCAGTTAGGATGTCAGTAACTTGTAATACCCTAAGGGTCAGTCCTCAGGCTAGCATCTTTCAACATCTTCACTCATGACCTACATGATAGAAAAGTTCCCATCAGTTTCAGAGATGATACTGAAATTAATACAAGTGCCTGATAAACCAGAGGGGTGTGCTGCCAATTTGGGGGCTGTCATCAGTTTAGAGAAATGGGCCAATAACAATCTTATATAGCTTAAAAGGAATAACCCCAGGCACCACTAATGGCTGGAAGATAGATAGACAAAAAGCCCTGATTTCACATCAGAAATGCATCCGAAGAGCAAAGAACAGCTAACAGCCTCAGGGGTTGCATAAGACAGTAGAATTTTCCAGCTGATCAAGAGAGGTGATGATTCCACTCTGCCTAGCACTAGTGAAGCTACATCTGGAGTGCTGTGTCCAGATCTGGGCTCCCCAGTATGGGAGAGACGTGGGGCAACTATAAGAGAGTCCAGCAAAGGACCATAAATATTACTAAGAATTTGGAGCATCTGTCATACAACAAAAGATTAGGAGATCTGAGACTATTGAGACTGGAGAAGAGAAAGCCTGGGAGATGGTGTACAAGTACTTGATTATGGAGGTGGCAGTAAAGCTTTAACCAGTGATTCCTAGTAATAGAATAAAACAATACACAGAAAATTCTATTTAAATATAAAAAAGGTTCTGTTTTTTAACTGTGAGGATGGGTGAATATGAGAACAAGTTGCCTAGGAAGACTGTGGAGTTTCCATTCAGCAGTGATTTGATTAGGTGATATTCAGATGTGTCTTCCAACTTAAGCTCCAGTACTCTGTGATATGCTTTCCATTATTAACTAAACCAACCATTCTGAAAAATTCATTTGTCCATGAAATTAAAGACCACATGAAAAGTATGTCAAAATACTCAAAAAAAAATACTTGCTGAGATTCTTCTAACTTTTGACTGGGTTAGCAGGTATTTTGTTAACTCCTTTATGCTGTTCTTTTCAAATATAAGGCCCATTTACTTATTGCAATCTGCCACTAGGCCATATACTCCTAAAAATTACTTTTATAGATAGTATTCCAATTTAGCAGTTATCAAATGTCATCCATTTCATTTATACAAAAGGAATCATAAAGGTTCTGCACCGATCTGTAAGTGAGTGCAATTTTCCATTGCTACACAGTCCCTCTTAAAGTAAGGCTGATCAATACTTGTTCAGAGTCTTTTTTTCCTTTTTCAGAATCAGCGCATTTGTTACTGCATTGTCATTCAGGTTCAATCTTTTAATATAACCTAACCTTTCAAAGGTCTCTGAATCAACCCATTCAGTTGAAGTTCAAAGTATCTTATTGTCATGCATTGTTGAGTTGAATTGATTTTCGCTGTGTAATGTTTGCAAGCATCAGAACAGCACCTGAACTTTCTGTAATAAAAGAGGGTTGATAAATGAAGGGTTATTCCATGGCACACAAGGAACTTCAAGTTCTAAAACATGTATGTTACTGTTATTTATCCAAAATGGATAAATAGCACTTATCCAGTCTCTTAGCTTAAGCCTTTAATTTCAGTTTCACACAGATTATGGCAGGACACAAAAGTTGTTTGAATTCAATGGGAAGATGTATATTGATTAAGATAGATTATGATTTAAAATGCAAAAGATCCATTCTGAATAGTAAGGAATACCCCAAATCCTTAATAGTATAAGGAATTTTAACATTTCTAAGTCCTTACTTATTTTGCTTGTTTGTTCATGTAGGATTTGTATGGGTTTTTTTTAGTTTGTTTGTTTATCCTCCAGATTGCAAGAGCGACTGTATCAAACAAATAATTTAAAATAAATAATAATGCAATTCCAAAAATGGATAAATATGAATTGTTTCAAAGGTTTAACCATCACTAGAAGCAGAACCGGGTTATTTTTCTGTAATGCTGGCTTGTAAATTGAAATAAATTCCAACACACTAGGTAAGAGTCTTTCAAAACCACAGTCACATGCAGAACAGTTCCTCTAATGATAACTACAACATAAAAAGATGTGTGAGATATTTATTTGTGTTAGTTTCAAGCTTTGAAATATAGAAGTTAGATGAGGCTTGATTTTTTCTTTTGTCTTCTTTAAACTGATTTTTTTCCTCTTTCCACCTTTTTTCCTTGTATGTTGTGGTTCACAATGTGGATAGTCCAAGAATGTTCACTGTGTATCTCTGAAAGGCACAGGGTTGACTTTTCTATACATTTCCTTTTGCAGACCAGACCTTATCAGAATGTACTCAGCCCTTAAACCATCTGTTCAATTACAGAAAAACAGGGCATAAGGAC
Source organism: Centrocercus urophasianus (assembly GCF_019232065.1). NCBI lineage: Eukaryota > Metazoa > Chordata > Aves > Galliformes > Phasianidae > Centrocercus > Centrocercus urophasianus. Next base: position 1,944,145 of record NW_024884733.1, on the reverse strand, counting down.
AGGTGAAGGTGAGACTTGGATGGAGACCTGGACACAATTTCTCTTGCAATCAGTGGAATGAAAATTGGTTTAGTGATATCACCAGAGCAAGGCTGCTTACCTCTCAAATTGTTACACCATAATTGTACATATGGATGCAGACATGGACAAAATAAACTGAAATTAAATGGGAACAAAAGTGGGAGCTTTTTTAAACTTTTTTAAAATCTTTTTTAAAAAGCTTTTTTGTTGTTGCTGTTTGTTTTGTGTTTTGGTGTTGTTGTTGTTTGATGCTGTTTTCTTTGTTTTGATTTTCGTTTGTTTTGTTCAGCAGATGTAACCCAGCATTCTGCCTGTTACCACTGTAGACTACCTTGCAGAAAGCTGATAGCAGTTTAGATGTAAAGATTTTATTGAAATCTGTTCATACAAATGTATAATAAAAAAGCTGGAAAAAATAATATTTTGCCAATGTAAATGTCAAGTTCTTGCTTCTCCTTTTTTGTTTTTGGTTGTTTTTTAGCTTTTTTAGCCACTTTCGCTATAACCAACATAGATGCCATATGACTAAACATTCAAGCTTCAAGCTTATCAATTACTTTCAACAAAATGTTCATTTTGTTACAGTATTTTTTTTTGCCAAATGCATTAGCTTAGCTCTTAAAGGCTACAGAAAACAAATCTTAGATTGGTTTAAGTAAGTGCAATACAGTTTTTTTGGCATATTATGTACATATCAACTGGGGATCACATCTTATTTCTTAATTGCTAACTGAAAGGAAAACCAAGTACAAGCCTTACAAAAGCACACAAAACTTTCTGTAATAACACATATTCAAAATTAGCAAATTAACCAGATTTTCTGTTGAACAATACAAGGATCAGTCAGAATTTGGTATCTTGAACAAAGCTTGTCATTCTCCTTCTGAAATGGCTTCCAAAACAATTTCCCTGTTTACAGCTATGTTATGTTATCAAGACCATCTAAGTATTAATTATGTAGCCATTAAATAGGATGGAATTCATTATACCAATTGCTATATCACAATGATTATTCAAAAAAGCTATACAAGTGGCAATTTCACACTTGGAGGCTAATGCACAGAATTAAGGGGATAAGAAACACACATTACCTAGTTTTCATATAAAAAATCACTGCATCTGTACTCAGTGTCACACTTTAAAAGTAAACTGCCTGTATTTATTCTGTTTTTAAATCTTTGACGGATAGAATTCTTCTCAGGAAAAATAAATAAGCAAATAAAGCAAACGCTGAGGAAGGGAGAGCTTTTCATTAAACAGATTGTATCATTTTGAATCAGTGTCAGTGGTATTTTCAGAGTGTTATTTCTCTTCTGTTACGACCTACAAGCATGCAAAATATTTTCAGATAACATACATATTAAAAGGGCACCCAGTATCTCTTAAAAAACATATTTCAGCCAAAATATTTTCATTACTCTCTTTCAAAACCTGCATACGCTAATGTGGTGACAATTGCAGTTTCTCTATCAACGCTAACTTTTAACATGAGAATAGTATTATTCAAATAATAATTATATACTACAAACATTACTAAACTGTAATACCATCATCAGAGAGATGTGATGCTAGTCTACAAGATTTTTTAAATAACTATTCACAGCTTCAGAGATTTAAAATTAATTATTATCAGAATTATTGTCAAAGATTTTGAAAGATTTGGTTCAGTGCATACAACAGTTCTGTTTTGAATTACGTCTGAATTAAGCTACCACATGTGAAGTGCCAAGTGGGGTATGGTGAGGCTGAAAGAAATGGTAGTCATAACTTCTGAGAAGGAAGAAAAACAGTTTAGCTTTGAAACTACAACATCAATTTGAAGTAAACACTTGCATATATATATATTTAAATTAGCTATTTTCCATATTACGTCACAGTAAAGAAAATAAAAATAGAACCACAGAACTCTGTAAGACTGTCTTTCAATTCAGCCTTTAGTCTAAAAGTGTGTTAAAAAGCATACTGAATTTCAGTGATTTGTGGATTTTCAAACACTCTCTGGCAGGTTCTACCAGCCCCTCAGATTGTATATTACGTAACTTGTGGTCAACTGTTCAATAAAAAAGAAAGGGCACACTGAAAAAAGGAACAAAGAAAGTCAAAGGATTTTTAAAAGGACAAGGCCAAATAGTAATAATAATAATAATAATAATAATAATAATAATAATAAAAGGTTGACACTAGACATGGGAAGAAGAGCAAAAGGTTTGCCTACCCAGCACATCTATATGTGCAAAGACGACTTTCAATCTTCACAGTCAGATACGTTTAATTCATTTTACATTTGTTATTCTATTGGCAACCAAGCTCCTACACCATGAGTTTGTCAGTATTGAATTGCATTGGCTTCATGTCAGAAAAATATATATAAAAGCTTTCCACTATTTTTTTGTTGTCATTGTTTGACACAGTTCTGACCCTTGGAGTCTTGAGTGTGCATGGAATACGGGAACAAGTCTGTGTATTTTAAAGCTTTGTCAAAGTGAGGAACGTTGCCTTTGAACTTATTAAGGAGTGATTTATTCAGGGAATTGAAGGGAAGTAGGTTTGTTGGATTTTATTTTTCTTTTTTCTTTCTGCTTTCCTGTACAACTTCATCATTTCCAGACTTTCTGCAACAAATAATGCACTGCCTATAAAGTGGATATCCTAACTTTCTAAAAGGATCTTTTTTCTCAGAAAATTATATCTACACAGAGTGACACTTTTAAACATTACCATGTTATTGAGGTTTGATGGAAAATGCTTTTTTCCTGGATTTGAAAAAAAAAAAAAAACCAGCATATATATATATATTTCCAAAGACTTCAAGGTCAGCAGCCATCACCTTCTATGAACACATTTGATAACAGGTCTAATAATAACCTTATCCATTATTAAGAACTAAAAGAAAATGAGTAAAATCCTTCCCTCACTGTTGTCAAGATTAATGTGATTAATGACATTTGCAGGCTTTTCATGACATTTTTTTCACAGAAGACTTTGACACTGTTTGGTTTTTTTTGTTTGTTTTGTTTTGTTTTCGTTTGTCTTGTTTTGCTTACGTGCAGAGCAAGGATTGTGTTTCAGATTAAGTTTATGAATTGTGTAAGTATATAGAATATAACAAAAAGAAAATAATAAGAGAATGGGCTATAATATAACCTCAGTCAAACCTATCCAACACTCAGGAACAAAAGTAAATTATCTTACGTTAAGTTACTCTGATTATCCTGTATTGGAGCTAAATCAAGTATCTCCATGGGTCACCGCAGACTCACTGCAGAAAAAATGTCAAAGAGCTCCAGACAGCATTTGATACCAAATAGCATGATTCCAGATATGTTGCAGTAACCTTCATATAAAAACCTGATGATGTGCAAAAGCTGCAGAGAGTTGAGAAAACAGGATGGCAATCACTAATAATTCCAGCATCAGGATTAGCAAGTTTATAGGGACTAGCACAGAAGTTGGTTCTTTCTGTGCAAATCAATCCTGCAATTGGGAACTTTGAGTTGATGCACCATCAAACAGAAATACCACACTCCTCAAAGAATTGCATTACAGCAGAGGAAAAAAATGGTCTTAAAAGAGATTCCTCTAACCTTCACTAAACAGCCCAGGTATTGTGGGTGCTCTGACACTATAAGCAGGCCATTCAATAAATAAGAGCACAACAATTCTTTTCATGAAGAGTTGGATCCTTTCCATCAGAATATTTCCAGACAGATCTTTTTCTGTATGTTTCCTGAACGTGGACTTCTTTTATTTCACAATGATGATATTTTCCTACCTGAATGCATGAAGAATAGAAATATTGATTTTTTCAGCCATAAGTTTTCATAACATGCCCACATTCAATATGCTCGACCCGGATTTCCTCACAATTCTGATACAAACATTAAAAATGTTTCACTGTTTTTAAGAGAAATGCAAATAATTGATGATGCCTGTATTTGGCTGTTCACTGAATGTATTGTAATGATGTACAGTAATTATTTAGTAATGAGCTCAGTAGATGTATTTATGTAAGTATATCCATAATTAGAACGAGCACATGCACAATATACAAATATAAATGAAACAAAACAAAACAAAACCAAAAAAAAGAAGTAAAGGAAGTTCTTTACAGAGAGAGTGGTGAGGTGCTGGAACAGCTGCCCAGAGAGGCTGTGGATGCCCCATCCATCACTGGAGGTGTTCAAGGCCAGGTTGGATGGGGCCCTGGGCAGCCTGGGCTGGTATAAAATGTGGAGGTTGGTGGCCCTGCATGTAGCAGGGGGTTGGAGATTCTTGATCCTTGAGGTCCTTTCCAACCCTGGCCATTCTGTGATTCTGTGATTCTGTGAATTATTTGCATTGGTAAATATACTTCTTTTTCATGGGAGACTTCAAGACCACGCCTTCAAAAGCAGTTACGCATTTATCTCTGAAAAAATTCCACTCTGATTTCAGATTGGTCTTTCACAGTGTAGACTGGAAATGTAGAAAATTTCTTTGCACCATATGGATGGGGCTAAAAAGATGCAAGGGAATATTTACTTCTCTCATAAATAAATCACTTTTTTAGATTAAAACTCCTATATGAAACAGAGGATTTCTTTATTTTCCCGTGAAAAAATTGATATAGTTGATATACAAGTAAAAAGTTTATGATTCATGCTACAAGTGACATTTTCTAGAAAATCCTGTCATAAGTACTAAAAATACTTTGCCATCTGTCTCTTTACTCATTGGTTTTTCTATCTGGATTCATGCTATTTATTTGCTGAAGAAAGAGAAAATAAGCATGAAAAATGCAGATATCCTCATTCTAGCAAGCACTTTCCACCTGCTGTCTCCTGTCCTCTGAGTAAGCTTCTCTTGAGTGAAATCACATGATTTGATTCTGTGTATTATCACTAATGACACCGACTAAATATAGCTCAAGCACCAGATTGCTTCTCATTGTCATTTTCATTTTCTTTTTGTCCACTCTGAGCTTACATTAAAACGAACAAACAAAAACTACTTCTAGTACTAAAAAATCCTGTTTTTTTCCCCCCTTTTTTTAATTTATCCTTCTCACATAGACATAAAACAGTCAACTTACTTGGCCTTCTTTCTTCATAGATTCCTTAATATTATCCACATATAGATCACTGCAAGTTCTTACCGTAAAAACAAATAAAACAGATACTAAGTTGACCAAGCAACTAATTATTTGAAGAATGTAGAAGATATTATGTATTTGTACAAGTAGCTTAAGAAAATACAGGAATCCAACAATAAATTGATAGACTTTTAGGTGAAAAAAATAAAGGTAACATTCCACTTCTGGCAAGAACTTTCATATTATATAAATGTTAAAAATGAATGCAGTGTACTGTACATCAGAAAGCCTGTACTGTCTGAATAAATTAGAATTGTTATTTTTAGAAAGTCATATTAATTTAAGCATTTAAAATGATTAAAACTAAACCTTGCATCTTTGTTAGGATTAATCACATTGTTAGAAAGGAAAAGAAAAAAGAAAGACAGAAAGAAAGAAAGAAAGGTACAAACAACCTGCTCAGGAACAGTTCAATTGAAAATCATGGATTTGTTCAGCTTTTTGTATACTTGGTTAGATAATCTGTGCATTCTTTTTGTTAATAGTGAAGGCATGATAAAAATCTCTGAGAGTACTTCCTTCAGCTTCATTATGGTTTTTAAGCTCACCTATGCATAACCACAAAAGCAACAGTAGTTCAAGACCTGAAACTATTCTTTAATTATTACATTCTTTGGCAGTGCAAAAGAGACATTATAGATAGTGAGATACGTAAAAATACATATAAAAATAATAAAAATATTATTATTTTTATGCTATTTTATTTTTATTATGCTATATTATTAGCATAATAAATTAAAAATAATAAAAATACAAATACAAATGTATGTATGCATATTCACACACATGTATGCATATATATATACGAGTTGTGAGGAAATTAGGTCATTTTTGCATCAGAACAGAGATTATTTTTGAGGTAGATACAGAGAGTTTGACAATTCTTAACTACAATATTCACAAATATCTTTAATTGCCTGCTTAAACTCGATAGAAACCCAGTTCAGACATCACTTCAGCATTCCTGACTTATCTGTCAGCAGCATAACAAAGTTAGCTTTCCTGTTGACTAACATATGCCTTCCTCGAATTCTTTAGTCTTTTCATCAGTCTGCACCGAGTCAACAAATCACTCAATATTTTAATATACCCTCCATATGAGGGTACAGTTCAACAGCTATTTGGGTAATGAAATCATGGAAGTAGGCAGATGCAGCCAGTACAGAAATAAAGAGAAGAAAAAAGAAAAGAGAAAAAAGAAAAGAGAAAAAAGAAAAAAGAAAAAAAGAAAAAAGAAAAGAGAAAAAAGAAAAAAGAAAAAAAGAAAAAAGAGAAAAGAAAAAAGAAAAAAGAAAAGAAAAAAGAGAAAA
>NW_024884733.1:1933506-1937583 GCF_019232065.1 Centrocercus urophasianus | reverse complement strand
AAAAAAAAAAAAAAAAAGAAAAAGAGAAAAAAGAAAAAAGAAAAAAGAAAAAAGAAAAAAGAAAAAAGAAAAAAGAAAAAAGAAAAAAGAAAAAAGAAAAAAGAAAAAAAAGAAAAAAGAAAAAAAAAGGTTCTTTAAAACATATGATTTGAAATAGATATTCTTTTTCATTTCTATTTAAGAAAGTTTGAATAGAATGCTTATCCTTTACAACGAACTGTCCAAAACAAATCACAATTTATACTGTGCCCAAAAAACCTTAACAAGGTGTTGTCAGAATTTGATATAAATTTCAAGTCTGCGATTGGCCAGAATCACAAGTGAAACAAAACTCCAAAATCTTGGTCTGGCAGGAAACCGTCTGGTAAGCTTTGAAGCACAGAAGTACAAGCATGCCATAAATACGATGATTTGCTCTGATAAGCAATAGATTTGAGAATCAGCAGAGCACTTGCAAAAGTGATGAGCATGCAGTGATTGATGAGGATGTGTACTTAAAGTGTGCTAATGAACAATAATCCATCAGTGTAAACATATAATTTTGCAGTAATTACTTGTACATTAACATTTGATTTCATATCTTGTCAACCTCAAGAGGAAACATATAGCTGAAGAGAATTTCATTTGGATGACTTCTCAGTGGAAAAAATATCTTAAGTATTAAAAGAGCATAACAGGATGCATTATTTCCCCCTTTTCACACAGAATCACAAAATTGTAGGTGTTGTCCACTGATCACCTAGACCAATCCCCTGCTGTGTCAGGTTCGCTACAGTGGGTTGCTCAGGAAAACATCCAGATGGGTCTTGAATAGATACAGAGAAGGGGATTCCGCAACATCTGTGGGCAACTTGTTCCTGTGCTCTGTTACTCACAGTAAAAAAGTTCTTCCACATGAAAAACGCACTCTCCAACTTAGTAGGAGCTGTTCTGCTGAAGTCTGAGGTAGTAGATTGGATTATTGGTGGGAGAGCTTGAACTGTGTCTGACTTCTGCATAATTGCTGAACTTTTTTCTCTTTTGCTAAGGAAAAAAGTTCAGCAATAGTGTTCAGTTTAACCTCTGAAAATGCTAAGTCCTTAATAGTATCTGCAAAGCAAAAGAGACAGAAGACAAAAAGGCCATCTAAAGCTTGTACATGCTGAAAATGTGAAGATGGATTTTTACTCTAAAACTCTTAATTCCTGACAAATAATAATAGAAGTAACTAAATAGAAGGGATTACAGATGCTGATAATTGGCTTCTGTGAGAGCACATCACGAATACTGTAAAAAAGATATGAAAAACCAAATATGGGGCAAAATCCTCCTGCGCATTTCATGGAAAGAAAAAAAAAAAGACACAAAAATAGAGCATATCTTCAGATACAGCCCCAACACCAATGAGAGGGGAAGAAACAATTCCCTTAACCTGAATGATTTGAATGGTATGAATTAACAGTTACAGGCTGAATATTTAAACAATATAATTGACGATATTATTGCCAAATTCACCATCATTAATTACTGAGCATAAATTTTACAAATTGCATCACATGTACTTTTTACTTGCCTATATTTGTTTAATGCCATGGAGAACATTTCTCAAGACTAATTTATTTAGAAGGCAGTTATTAAATACACTTCTGCAGTGCTATCAGATGAAGAATCAGTAACTAAGGGTTATAATTAATGTTAATAAGGCTTTGTAAAAGTATTTTTCTAAGTATGAAATTACAGTGATACAATTTTTTTTCCTTTTTTTAAGCAAAAAGCATTAGAAAAAAAAGTGGAAAAAAAGAAAAAGAAAAAAAGAAAAAGAAGAAAACCATGGATGTAACAATTGTATAGAGCAATACAATATACTGTATACAGTGTATACTGTTTACGAGGGTGGATAGAGATAGGATAAGGGGGAATGGTCTTAAACTGAGACAGGGGAGGTTTATGTTAGATATTAGGAGGAAGTTTTTCACCCAGAGGGTGGTGGCACACTGAAAAAGGTTGTCCAAGGAGGTTGTGGATGCCCCATCCCTGCAGGCATTCAAGGAGAGGCTGGATGTGGCTCTGGGCAGCCTGGTCTGCTGGTTGGTACACTACACATAGCAGGGGGGTTGAAACTAGATGAGCATTGTGGTTCTTTTCAATCCAGGCCATTCTATGATTCTGTGATTCTATGATTCTATAGAATATTGTTTTTTCTGAATATTGGAATAGCTTTGCAAATATTACTGCATTTCATAGAATCCCAAATCTTAGAGCCAAATATTAACTTGCATCATATATGGTTCCTTGAACAAGGAACGTTAGCCACAATTTTACCGGTTGTGGATGATGTATATTCCTACAAACTCGTTATAAGATATTTGGATTAAATATTCCATATAGCCAGAAAATCATTTCCTGGAGTGGATTTCAAAGAAACATGGTTAAAAATGTGATACATGGTCTATCAGTTTGTTGAATTTGTCTTCCATGGTACATTTCCCAAGATCTATGAAACACCTTCTTTGCTAGCGCAAAACACAAGAAAAAAAAGTTTGACAGAAGAGGGAAAGATGACAAAGGAAACAATAACTAGAAGTGATTTCTTACTCTTCAATGTGCAGTACTCTAAAGAAGAGAAACTTATTAGGTTTCCTGGTTAGCTTCAGGAATGTCTAGGAAAAAAGATGTCCAATATTGATCTGTATTTCACTGCTCTGTTTTTAATGTTTTTTTAATGTGTTAAAGGATTTTTTTTAGTAATTCCAGAGAAATAAGATTATCATTGAATGTAATGCATATCAAAAAGTTGATTATGTATTAAAATTAATTTGACATAACGATACTGTTAAGTAAACTGAAAAAAGAGCTTCTAAACCCCAAGGAATAATAACCGAACTTTACAACTGAGACTATTCTTAAGAAGGCAGCAGTTTCATTAGAAAAATTTATATTACTTAAAAACATTTTTAACATTTCCATTGGCACTCTTAGGAGAAGAAAGAAAAATAATACTAATCAAGCTGACTGAGAACACTGCAAAAGAAAGAGTCCTGAACCCACAGATGAACCAAAGAAGTTACAGAAATGGTAAGAAATAGTACCAAAGTAGCATATGGAACAAGGTTAAATGAACAGATAATAATTTATTGATGTCAAAGCTTAGAGAAGAAAGATCATGATGAGGAATGTATTGTAAGAGTAAATAATTGGTCTCCGGAGATGGTAGGTTCTTATATAATGGTGGAGGTAATAAGGACTGCTCGGAACATAGTGCATTGTCTGTAAGTTGGTACATGAGAGCTGGCAGCAAAGGGGCAGTGTGCAGAAAGGCATGTGATATTTCCTTAATTAACGTGTATCTGGCATTGCTGCCCAGTGTCCAAGGTGAGGTGGATGGCAGCTGGTGACACATGGCCAATTACGCTTCTGAGAAGGCGAAAGTACACTGCGGCTGTCAAATGAGAAAACGAAAGCAAGGGTTCTTGTTACAATTCATCTCTACAGAAGAAGGGATCGGAGGAATTCCTTCGTCTTTATCACATGTAAGCCATATTTCTCACATTTGCTTCCTATAGTCAAACACAGAAAACACCTGTTAGGCCATATATTGGTATCTCCATGGCTGTATTTGCATGTATGTCTGCCTACGTATTTATATAATACATATATATATAAAGCCAGTCAGGGCATTATTAAAGGAATACTCCCCGGGGAGGAAAATACAGGTATCTTTTTCTGTGTTGGTTTGGGGAGCATAAATATCTGGGATCCTATTTCCTTCGTTAACGTGAATCTGGCTGCCCCATTTTGCCAGCAAACGTTCTGTGCTCTGTGATGCGACTGTGACGCTGTGGAACGTCTCCATGGAGACGTTTGTGAAGGCCCCACTGCCCGCAGCACGGGTGCCATTGTGCTTCCTGCTGCTGGTGGGAGGACAAGCCTTGTTGGCTGTGCGCTTCCTGCTGCTGTTGGGAGGACAAGCCTTGTTGGCTGTGTGCTTCCTGCTGCTGGTGGGAGGACAAGCCTTGTTGGCTGTGCACTTCCTGCTGCTGTTGGGAGGACCAGCCTTGTTGGCTGTGCGCTTCCTGCTGCTGGTGGGAGGACAAGCCT
>NW_024884733.1:1930350-1933496 GCF_019232065.1 Centrocercus urophasianus | reverse complement strand
GGCTGTGCGCTTCCTGCTGCTGGTGGGAGGACAAGCCTTGTTGGCTGCGCGAGCGGTTGTGGACAGGAATTTCTGCCCAGGTGACAAATTCCGACTTCCAATGGAGACACCTTCCTCAGAAACATCGGGTGTCTCTGTTCCAAGCACCGAGGCGGCAGTCTCGGCATCTGCTGCCCGCCGACTCGGTGCTAAAAGAGCAGCTGCGCATGCTGCCCTTGGACCTCTCCAAGAGGAGAAGGCTTCCCCGTTTTCTCCCGGGGAAGTCAGTGCCAAAAGACGATGCCGCGGTCTCTCTGAGCAATGCTGCGGCTATGACAGTGACATGACAGCGTGCTCCTTTCTCAACACCCTCTGGAAAGTTGTTGAAAGTGTTGGCTTCCAGTCCATTCGGTGGGGCGATGAGGGAGACTTCATTGTGATTGAGGAGGCGTTCTTCAGAGCGGAAGTACTGGCCAGAGGAGGAACTCTCCAAGTCTTTGATGTTGGCAACATGAAAGATTTTGTCCGTCGCCTTCATCAGCATGGCTTCTACATCACGGACGCCGATTTGCCAACGTCTGCCCCATGTGCTCAGTTCCTAGCACAGGGAGCATCAATTTCCACTCCGAGCCAGGTACGTAGTCCCTCTAGCTGTGAGATGGCTCTCGGCACAGCGGCATTGGTGGCCAGCCAGTGCTAAGTGAGGTGGCTGACAGCCGGTGACACTTGGGTACTTGTGCTTCTGAGAACCCTCCATTGCCTCCTCTGCGGCTGGCAAATGAGAGAAATGCAAGCAGGGGTGGTTGTTACAAGGGCCGCTCTGCACGTAGTGCCTCCTCGTTTATGTTGGCCCACGAGAGGTGGCAGCACAGGGGCAGTGTGACAGAATGGCACGGGACGTGGCTGTGCGTATGAAACAAAGGTGTGCAACTGAATTCTTTCGTGTGGAAACGGCCCCTGAGAGTCCGCTCCGACGGTCTCTTGAGATTCCAATTCCTATGTCTTGTATCTTTGTTTTCCCAGTCTTGAAATGGTGGTGACTAACTCTTCCTCTTTGCATTTTGCAGGTACTCTGCTACTATCATCCCTATTTCCAGAGAGATTGTCTCCAGTGCCAAAGAAGATTCAAGCGGAGTCTTGGAGCTAGGAGGAGACCAGCTTCCTCCTTGCAGGCCTTCCAGTGGGGTTGGCAGGAGGGCCAGGAGAGCAGAAGCGGACGTCCAGCACCAAGCGGTCCTTTTCCACCGGGGCTGAGACCCGATAGCGGAGCTGGGGGTGATGGAGTTGGACGCCGCTACAACTTGCGCCCCAGGAAGCGCTGCCGATGGCAGCAGTAGTGTAGGAGATAGTGTAGAGTCGTAGTTTAGACAATAAACCTTTAAAATGCTTCTCCCTTGTCCCGTCCTGTTTCTTCGGTCTGACTGAAGGCTACTCTTCCTACGCCCAAGAGGGCGGGGGGTGCCTTCAGGGAGCCTTCCATGAGTTTCCCCCATCCCCGCCCCGTGGGTTTTGGCAAAGGTGCCAAACGCAAAGCAGGCACTGTGCGAAGCAAGCCTGATGCACGGAGGGATGGGAGCACGGGGCGTGCAGGTGTGCAGCTGGAGCAGCGCAAAGTGCCTGGTCCCTCTGCCTGCCTGTCCTCTGGGGGTGGGTGGGTGGGTGCCGCGGTGGCCCAGGGACAGGAGGTGTGCCGTCCTCGCTGTGCACTTCCTTCTGGCCCGCGTGTACTTGGAGGAAGTACGGCAGCTTCAAGCGGTTCAGTTTCTAGGATGGCTTCTAGGATGTGGCTCCTGGGCCAATCAGCAGGCTCCTTGGGTTACGCTTGAGGTAGCCCTTATCTTTCCCATTCTTCGTGCTCAACTACTTCTGCCCTTTTAGGAATAAAGCCAATGAGCCCTTCATTCACTGGTGTAACTGGTATGTGCCCCTGTACCAAAGTAAGAGTGGATGCAGGCTCCTTTGATGACCCCCTCTAGCTGGAGAGAACCCACCTCATCAGAGGGAATGCTTTAGACAGCATATATGGCCTTGTGTTACATCGCTGCTACTTGTGGCTTGCTTCACCTGCAGACCCGGTGATGAAGTGCACGTTGCGTGCATTGGACTCACTTCCAATTGTGTCAGACAAAGCGAAGCTGCAAAGGGCTGGTATTTGTCTGTGCTAACAGGAGGTTCACGTGCAGAACGTGTTGGAGTGCAATCATTTGTGCTATAGCAAATGCCTGCCTTCCTGGGACAAGGAGTTGGAGCGCAGCACAGCTTAGTCTGTTTGTCACAGAAGGCGCGTGAGGAGGTTGTGTTGAAGTCTGCCACTGTATCCTTTGCTTACAGAGGAGGGACTCAAACACTTGCGGAGGAGCTTTAAAGAGATACTCTATTTGTCTTCAGTAGAGGAAAAAAAGAGGTGTGAAGTAGGTGATGAGGCGCCGGTGGACTTGGAGCTTGAAAAGAATGGAAACGTTTTCATCAAGACATCAGGAGAAGGGGGCAAATGTTACCAAGTATTTCCCAAACTCTCAAAAGTGTTTTCTCTTTGCAGAGTGGGGGGAGGGAGGACGGTCGTGTAACGTGGGAGCTCTGCAAAGGGAACAAAAGATTGCCGCTCAGAAAACGCCCTCTCCTGTTGCCTGTGCTGCTGGTTTGATGGGGAAAAGCAGGCTCGTGCATTCCCTATTGCATTGACACATATTCCACTGCCAAGGGGTGCAGAGAAATGCAGCACTTACAAGCTAGATATCCATGTCATTTATTGCTTGCTGTGCTTCCACGTGAGGGAACCTTTGACTCTCTACCTCTTTGAAGGGTTTCTCACTCAATCAGTGCCTAGATATGAGAATTCCTCAGAGGAGCTCTTCTTTCCTCTGATGATCTTTCTGTTGGCCACCTGCTCTTCATGATGTGCTCTTGTAAAAATTGGGCAATTTAGAGGGAAGGGAAGGATCTTGGATTACGGGACGGTTGGAGAAATCAAAGAGAAGTGTGTTCACCATGTGCTAATCACCATCTTGGCTTGCTCTGAACCACGGAGTGACCAGTACAAGACAAGACCGTGGTGTCTAAGCATGATTCCTCTTGAATTTTCCCTAACAGGGGAGCACAGGACAGGAGAAGTACGAATGAATCTCTACAGAAGAAGGGATCGGAGGAATTCCTTCGTCTTTATCACA
>NW_024884733.1:1863064-1886516 GCF_019232065.1 Centrocercus urophasianus | reverse complement strand
CTGGGCCAATCAGCAGGCTCCTTGGGTTACGCTTGAGGTAGCCCTTATCTTTCCCATTCTTCGTGCTCAACTACTTCTGCCCTTTTAGGAATAAAGCCAATGAGCCCTTCATTCACTGGTGTAAGTGGTATGTGCCCCTGTACCAAAGTAAGAGTGGATGCAGGCTCCTTGATGACCCCCTCCAGCTTGGAGAGAACCTTTCCTGCCCCTGCATATTTGTAATTCTGTCATTTTCTGTTTCTGTTAATTTTAAAATAAAATTGGGAAAGACCTTATCAAGTTTTATTCTGTGGATGTATAAGGATTCTGAATAGTTAATAAATCAATTTGAATGCCCGACCAGCATTCATGGTCAAAAGAAAACTTCCCAGAGGTGTCGTGGTTTTATGATTTTTGGTCATCAGTATTCCTCACCATAACATCATGTAATGCACTGGGTGGTGGTTTTTGATATCTGCTAAACATTCGTCCGACGGAGAAGAACAACATTTCCTCAGGAGGCTTTTCAGTCAGCAAGGAGTTATAACTCCATGCAAGGTCACCTGATCCTTCTTCTTCTTCACCTGTTCTTCGCCTGCTCTTCGCTGTCTGCGCTTCGCTATCTGCGCTTCGCCATCTGCACTTCGCCGTCTGTTCTTTAGTCACTCAACTGGACTGCACTTATCACCCCAGCATTGTGGTGAGGTCTATGCAATTCAGACAGACTCTCTCTCTCTCATTGTATTTTACTAATGCTATATTTAGTAAAATCATTTGTTCCACCTCAGATTAGTGCTGTTGTTTTCAAGTATTTTGGGCTCCCCTGTTTCCCTTTTCCCAGAGGCGCAGATCCGCAGATCCCTCCACCCTTCTGGTCACGGAACTGGGCCGAACCAGCCTGTAAACTGTTGACACAGGGGTTTGGAGGTACTACCGATGTGACTCCCATCTACTAGAAGGAACATCCAGGAAGCTACTGGCCTGTGACCTCTTTGCCAGAGAAAGTTATGGAACAGATCATCTTTAGGGAGATCATATGGCATAGAATAACAGAATGGCCAGGGTTGAAAAGGACCACAATGATCACCAATTTTTAGCCCCCCCACTACGTGCAGGCTTGCCAACAACCAGACCAGGCTGCCCAGAGCCACATCCAGCCTGGCCTTGAATGTTTCCAGTGATGGGGCATGTGCAGTTTAAGCAGGGAATCAGGCACAGCCAGCTTATGTTCATGAAAGTCAGGTCCTGTTTTACCAACCTGATCTTCTACGATCAAATGACCCACCTGGTGGATGAGGGAAAGGCTATTGATGTAGCCTGCCTAGACTTCAGCAAAGCCTTTGCTATTGCTTCCCACAGTATTCTTCTGCAGAAGCTGGAAGCCTGTGGCTTGGAATCTCTCTTTTGGATAAAGAGCTAGCTGGAGCGCTGGGCCAAGAGAGTGGTGGTGAATGGACTGAAATCCAGCTGGCAACCAGTCACAAGCGGTGTTCCCCAGGGTTTGGTAGTGGGGCCTGTCCTGTTGAATATCTTTATTCATCTTGGTGAGGACTTTGAGTGCACCGTCAGTAAATTTGCAGATGACACCAAGTTGGGAGGAAATATTGATCTGCCTGGGAGTGGTATGGTCCTACAGAGGGATCTGTACAGGCTGGATCAATGGGCTGAGGCCAGTGGAATGAAGTTCAACACATCAAGTGTCGGGTCCTACTCTTTGGCAACAACAACACCAGGCAATGCTTGGGGCAGAACAGCTGGACGACTGTACGGAAAAAATGAATGGGGATGTTGGTCAATTATAGGCTGAACATGAGCCAGCACAGTGTTCTCTGGTAATCAAGAAGGCCAATGGCATCCTGGCTTGTATCAGAAATAGATTACCAGCAGGACCAGGGAGGTTATAGCTCCTCCGTAGTCAGCTCTGGTGTTCAGCTTTGGGCCCCTCACTACAAGAAAGACACAAGGCCCTGGTGCATGTTCAGAGACAGGCAACTAAGTTAGTAAGGACTCTGGAGCACAACTCATAAGAGGAGCAGCAGAGGGACCTGGGATTATTTAGTCTGGAGAGAAGGAGGCTCAGCAGATACATTTTCACTCTCTACAACTACCACGGGGTTCAGCCTCTTCTCTAACATAACAAGGAATAGAACAAGAAGTAATGGCCTCAAGTTGCACCAGGTGTGTGCCAAGTTGGATGTTAGGAAGAATTTGTTCTCTGAAACAGTGATCAGACACTGGAACAGGCTGCCCAGAGAGAAACTGACTCATCATCCCTGGAGGTGTTCAAGAAACTTTAGACATGGTTTAGTGGAAAAAAGGTGGTAGGTGCACCATGGGAGTAGATGATCTTGGAGGTCTTCTCCAACCTTTGTGTTTCTATGATTCTGTGATTAAAATGTCTTTTAAACATTCAGCTTCATAAAAGCGATTGTGAAATTAGAATAATTAAGACAAAGAAAAACAAGACATTTAAATATTACTTAAGTGTCACATGTTCAAAAAGACATATTCCCTTGAAACGCTTTGTTCCCATTCCATACCATAACATTAAAATGAAATGCTTCAGTACTGACAAAAAGATTGTGTGTAGCAGTGATCTGGAAGTAAAAGAGCACTATATAAAGAAAATATATTGTGCACGAGAGGAAAAAGTGCTCAGTGAAATGATAAAGGAAAGTTGAAAACAAAATAAAAATTACTGACAATTAAAAAAAAGAGATCATCTAAACATGTTCTAGATCCTAAGAGACAGCTGGCAACTCTACACAGATACAGTTCTATACGCTAAATCAAAGCCCAGTTAAAGCTTTCTAAAAGTTTTCAGCACGTTGACAATAGCAGATGTGTAAAATTCCAAATAGACCAACCAACAGAAAAAAACACACCCTAAAAAGAGTGGACAGGATTTATACTTAATTTAATTATTTACTGTATTTATGAATACACAGCAGTAGGTAGTCACAGAAGAGTACTGCTTAAAAATTTTGACTAATTTTCAGTAAGGACTTGACCTTAAACCCCTGAGAAAATGTTCATTTATAGATTGTATATTTTTCTATCTTAATTTAAAAACAATTTTGATCATTTTAGAAAGTTAATTTAAACATGAAGTGACCCCTGAAATTAATATTTAGGAAGTAATAATTTGAATTGATTACTGTGTTTTATTAATTATATTTCAGTCCTAAAAACAATCACATTTCAGTTTGAAAAATAAACATACATCAATCTTCTTTTGATGAAATTTCTGGATAAAAACTCTAACTCATCTTCTTTCAACACACACACACTTAAAAGTAGAAATTTCAAAGAACAATTTCCCATTTGTTGTTCTTTAAAAGGAAGCGTTTTTGCATTATGCCAAATGATGCAGTCAATAGGCATGACAGATTTTCTTTGTGACAAGTATCATTCTATTCAAAATCTAATAAACTATCACAACATAAAATATTTGTCAAATATAATTGATAGTTTTAATCCCTGTTTTTGCAATTAGATTCTGAGTTTTATGTCATTTTTATATGTAGTTGTAGTGACACATTAGAAAGATCTAAGATGGAAGTCCGTAAGGGATTTATTTTGTTTACAATGTGTAATGAATGATTGACGCAGTGCTAGCAAGATATACAGAAAGAAAAGTATGTTTTCATTTTTAAATACGTGATTTATATAAAATGTGTCTTTTGTTCATTTCTTCTCAGTATTGCAAAGAGATATTTATTGTGTTTCTGCCAGTCATTTTCTTTAAGCAGATTTGTACATGCTGCTGCAAATTGCACAGCACATAGATTTAGAATTTCTACCCAAAAAACAAGATTTAATGGAGCTGCAGAATCATAGAATGGCCTTGGTTGACCCAGACCATTCTCAGCCTTAAAGATCATTTAGTTCCAATCTCCTCACCCACAAGATCAGGCTGCACACAGCCGCATCCAACCTCACCTTGAACACATCCAGAGATGGTATCCACATCCACAGCCTTATTGAGCAAACTTTTCTTGTGCCTCACCACCTTCCGAGTAAAAAATTCCATCCTAACATATAATCTACATCTCTTATGTTTTTTTAGCTTGAAGTCATTTCTCCTTGTCTTGTTACTATCAGACCATGTAAAAAATCAGTCCCCCTTTTGCTTGTAAGCTTCTTTCAAGTACTAGAAGGCCACAATGAGAATTTCTTGGAGCCTTCTCTTCTACAAGCAGAACAAACCCAGCTCCCTCAACCTTTCTTTACAGGAGAGGTTCTCCAACCCTCTGATCATATTTATGTTCCTCCATGGGACCTGTTCCAACATCTTGTCTTTCTTGTGCTGGGTCCCCCAGCCCTGGATGCAGTACTTCAGATGGAGCCTCAAAGGATTACAGGAGAGGGAAACAATCGCTTCCCTCTCTTTGTTGGCCACTACTCCACTGATGCAGCCCAGGATACAGGGCTGCAGGGCTGCAAGTGCACACTGCTGTCTCATGTCCAGCATCTAATCCACTAGGACACTCAAGTCTTTCTCTGCAGGTCTGTACACACCCATCACTGGCTCCACATGAGTATAGATCCACTGGCCACAATGCTCTGGCTGCAACCATCCAACAAACACCTCACCCACTGAATAGTCCAGCCTTCAGATCCATATTTCTCCAATGTAGTGATAAGGATGTGGTGCAGAACCATGTCAAAGGCCTTGCACAAGTCCAGGTAGATGACATCACTTGCCTTTCCTTTGTTGGAGATGACCAGTGCCATCACTCCATAACAGAAGGCTGCCAGATTGTGCCTGGCTAATCTGGCACAGATTAGTCAGGCACAATCTGGCCTTGATGAAACCATGCTGGCTGTCTCAGATCTCCTCCTTGTTCCACACGTGTTTTGACATATCATCCAAGAGGATCTGCTCCAGGATATTCCCAGGCATGGAGTTGAAGTTCAATGGCCTGTAGTTCCCCATGTTTTTCTCCTTTTCTTAAAAATGGAAAATATTGTTCCTTTTTTTTCCAATTACTCAGGACCTTGCCTGACAACCACAGCTTTTCAGATATGAAGGAGAGTTACTTGGCAGATACATCAGCCTGTTCCTTCAGGACTTGGGACTTGTACACATTCAGACTCATGAGGTGGTCTTAGACTTGCTCTGCTGTTACAGTGAGAAGGATTTCATTCCCCCAATCCCTGACCAGAGGTTCAAGGACATGAGAAGCATGGGAAGCCTGATTAGCAAGGAAGACTGAGGCAAAGAACTCACTGAATACTTCAGCATTCTCCATGTCTGCTGAAGCCAGTTCTCCCTTCTCATTTAGCATAGGGGACACAATCTGACTGATGATGATGAACAAGTTTTCATTCTCCTTTCCTATTTTAAACTTGGTCTCTTCACTTTTTTGGCCTGCAGCAAATTAACTGCAGAATATGTCTACCTTGTGACATCTGAGAATTTTTCTTTTTATGCCATTCCTTCTATATTTTTAGCACTTCTTTGTGTTTGGCTTAACTTTAAGCTGTTTTGTTCTTTGTTTTCTTAATTCCTCTTAAAAACCGCAACCTAGTCAGTGGTGAACATTAGCAATTTATAAAGTCCAATTGACGTTGCCTCTGAAACTGCAGGAAACTGAGCTATATCTATGGCTTACATGAGATCTAATGAGGATCAGTGCCAGTGTATAATACTGTTATCCTAGTATTCCACATTACTGCGCAAATATTAATAAATGAATCTTTGTGACGTTTAAGTATCCTACAGGCAGTTATTGGCTCAGGAATCCTCAAGTAAATGAGTAATCTCAGATTGTAATCTTGCATAGTTCTAATTATAAAATATCTTTATTGTTTTCTGTAATATTTTATGATATAATCGTATTTGGGAAATGACTGTACTGAGAGCATGACATTTACTGAAGTGAATAAGCTTTTAATATGTGAAGTCATTACACTGAGGTTATTGTGCAAAACAGAAACTTCAAGATGGAAATGAAGCAGAGATCAGTTAATTTCTTTAATATGCTATCAACCTATTTTATTTCATTTTATTAGTTCATTATATTCTATTAATATAGGAACTTTCCATATCATTTGTACTGAGATGCTTGGGGCAGCCAGGATCAGCACAGCAGGTCTATTTTTATCAACATGTACATGCTGCACATTAGCCATGTTTTTGCAGTCTGATCTCCTTGGCACTAATGCAGTGGGAGAAGTTATAAAGTTCCAGTTAGTCCAGGAAATATTTTGAAGTAAAACCAATCTAGAACAAAATGAAGTCATCATAAAAGAAAAAAAAATCCATTAAAATGACATACAGAGTGTTGTGATTTAACCCATCAGACAGTTCAGCACCACACAGTTGTTCACTCCCTGACCACTCCCAATGGGGTGCGGGAGAGAATTGGGAAAAAAATCAACAAAGTAGAACTCATGGGTTGAGATAAAAGCTGTTTAATAAGACAGAAAAGTAAGAGAAGTAAAAATAATAGCAGTGATAATAATGTATCTATATTAATATTAATTAATATATCTAATATAGCTATATATATGTTTACAAAACAAGTGATGCATGACACAATTGCCTACCACCCTCCAACAGATGTTCAACATATCTCTGAACAATGACTACCCCCATCCAAATCCCCAAAATTTTATGGCTTTTGCATGATGGCATGTGATATGAAATATGCCTGTGGCCAGTTTAGGGTAGCTGTCCTGAGTCTGTACCATCCTGGGTCTGTACCCTCACAGCTTCTTGTGCACTCCTCCCCCACAACCTCACTGGCAGGACAGTACAAGAATTTGAGAAACTGAAACATCTTTGGTTCTATACAGAACGGTTTAGCAACAACTGAAACATTGGCATGCTGTCATCACTGTTTTTCTCCTAAATCCAGAACACCAGCCATTATGAAGGGAAAATCAACTCTGTCCCGGACCAAACCAGGATAACATACACCTTTTATTCCATATCATTTACACAGTACATAGGTCCCATATCTTCTCCTGCATCCCAATTACTTATCATCATTTGTCCTGCCTTCTGATATATACACATTGCTATCATTCCTGTAATCTATGGACTGTCCCTCTAAATTTTCTGTGCAGTTCACTTAGTCCATGTTTTGGGCTCCAACACTGGTAACAGTCTTGTTATAGAGGGGGCTGATACAGGCACAGGCTAGTTTGCTGCTTGAACTACAGCACCTGTCATGGGAATTGGAGCAACCAGTGGGCCTATTGCAGGGGTAGGATTAGCCATAGGGTATGCTTATCAGAGTACTGCTTGGCCCATTACAGGGGTGGGAGTGACTGTAATGTCTATTGCAGGGGTTGGAGCAACTGCAAGGACTGCTGTGAAGTTGGAGCAATTTCTGGGTCAGTTGTATCCCCAGTCAGAGAGGACCTGTTGATCACCAATTCTGGAGAACTATTTGATGAAATCAGGATTGGTGACCTCCTGGGCTGTAAGTGACCATACAGTGGTGGAGTTCACACTCTTGAGGAATACTGGACAGGCAAACAGTAAAATTGTTTAGCTTAAATTTAGAAAAGTAATTTCCAGCTCTTCAGGAAGTTGGTAAAAAAAAAACTACGTGGGTAACTTTACTCAACTACAAGGAAGCAGAGCAGTGCTGGCACATCATTAAGGAAGCTTTCCTTAGGGCACATGAACTCTCCATTCCCACGTGCAGGAAGTTAGGAAAGAAAGGCAAGAAACTGGCATGGCTGAACTGGGACCTTCTGGTCAAACTGGAGAGCAAAAAGAAAATGCACAGGCTGTGGAAGCAGGGACAGGTTACTGGGAGAAGTATGGGATGCTGGAACTGGACTTGACAAGGGGTGCAAATTAAAGATACCAGAGGCTTCTCTACGAACATTAAAAAAAAAAAAAACAAAGTCCAGGAGGATGTACCCTCCCTAGTGAGAAATACAGGCAGGCTAGTAGCAGCATATAAGGAGAAGGCCGAGATATTCTGCAGCTCCTTTGCCTCATTCTTCACAAGTGACTGCCCTCCACACAGCCCTTGAGTGGATGGTTTGGAGCACGGGGACTGGTGGAGCCAATGACCTTCTCACTGTAAGCAAAGATCACATTCACGACCACCTGAGGAGCCTGGACATCCACAAATCTATGGGTGGGTCCTGATGAGATACATCCCAGAGTCCTGGGGAAATTAGCTGATGCAGTTGCCAAGCCACTCTCAATGATATTTGAAAAGTCATGGCAGTCAGATGAAGGCCCTATTGTCTGGTAGAAAGGCAATAGTGCACCCATATTTAAGAAGGGTAGAAAGTATTACCCAGGGAAATACTGATCTGTCAGTCTCACCACACTGCGAAGGAATATGAGACCTCACATGGAGCACTGCATCCAGATGTGGAGTCCTCAGCACAGATGTACTAGCAAGAAATAGTCAGAAACTTAGTCTGAGGTCAGTAATCAGGTAGAAGTGTGTTTGTGAATCAGCATGTATGTGTGTGCATGTAATGTGTATGCATGTAATGTGTATATGAATACATAAATACAGTAATATTGGCACAAGCAAATACTACACATGCATAGGAATATCTGTATGAAGTTACCTCTTGTTTCATTTTTGTCACTAAATATTTGTATTTAACAGACAGGAAGATTTTAGACTAGCAATAGACAACTAAGCTTCACAACATCCAGCATGATTTTTTTAAATGACATTTAGTGGCTACCTGAGGCAGTTTGATGGTTTTATACCATAAAAGGTCTAAAATTCATCTTGAACCAAATGTCCCTAACTGTGCAGCACTGCTCAGCAACAACTTAAACATTGGTGTGTTGTTGTCACTGTTTTTCTCCTAAAGCCAAAATGCAGCATCCTACCAGACAGTATGAAGGAAAAATCTTTTCTTATCTTCATTAAACATATGGGAGAAAAAAATAACAAAATCTGTATGCTGGATTCAGCTGACAGTTTCCTTCAAATATGTAAGAACTGACTGAATAGAGACTAATGAAGATGGAATATCCTGCTAATGAACAAATATTAATTTTTAATGTTATTGCTTACAATTACAAGGAACTCCAGGACATTAATGAGATAGCTGAGATAAACTGATAAACTGATATAAATGACTATAAATACTTAACTATAGTTTTGCTTTCAGTATAATGAGCACTTCATAGGTCTGAAAAAACCTAACCATCTAAGGTTTCTGTACTTAGTTAAGAAATACCCACAGAAAATAATGTGCTTTAAAAATGCAGGTTTTCCCTTCTATGACCATTCTGCTCAATAACAAGCATGTAATAGATAAAATGTACAAATAACAAAATTCATCTGGTTAAAGATTCACAGTCCAAGTTCTCAAATTAGAACAAATATGAAAATAATTCTGGGTGATTTCTAATTCTGAGGTATATATCAATATACCAATAACTATTATTAAATATTAATTGGTCAATAATATTAAATGGAATCTATTAAGTAGGTCTCAAATTTTGAAGGTAAACATCTCAGACTTCATGACTCAAATACTGTACACTCAAGGGATTCTGTACAGTGGCTTTCAGTAGACCAAAATTACTTAAGTTGGAAAGAAAGACCTTAATGTGAATGAAAAAAGCCAATTGTTTCAAGGCCAATTTAATAACAGTAAAAATTGATCATTTTATTACCAGTTGAACAGTCCCTGTCCAAGGGGAAATATTCATATACCTCATGGCTTTAAAGATTCTTAGAGAGAAATACTATTTCAAGATTATAAGACTGAGGGGGGGGGAGGGGGGAGGAGAGGGGAAAGAAAGGAAAGCAGATCAGACTATTTCTAATAGTTAACAATTGTCTGAAGCATTCTGCATTACTGGCTTAAGAATATGGAATTTCAGAAGGCTGATAAGATAGTTATGCTCAGGAAGAAGGGGATTATAATTTGAAGTGTGAATTAAAAATATATTTAAATACAAAATACTATAATGCAAATTCTGCATTATGCAGATCTCGTAAACTATAGCCTGAAAAGTGTAAAATCTCCCCCAAAAGACTTTATTGGCTTCAACCAGCTGCTTAGTTAGAGAGCCACAGGAATGAGTGCATAATTCAGTTTGTATGGTAAGTAATACTTCTATTATTAATACCACTCTTAGTCACCTCTACTGTTTCAATTTAAAAAGAAAACACATTTCAACATGGTATATTATTTAGCCAGAAGCCAATTACCTACAAGAGTAACAGCTTAATTAGACATTACATATTTGAAAATTTGAGAAGTGAAAAGTTCTTTGCAATTAAGAGAAATCCTTTTATCAACATTATATATGGAAATCTTGATTTGGAAACTGCAAAATGGTGTAATCAGAAGTGTATCAAGGTTGAAAAAGACCACTAATATCTAATGTCCAACTGTCAGCTTATCATCACCATGTCCACTAAACCCTGTCCTTCAGTGTCACATCTTCAGGGTCGGCCAAGGTACCACGTCCTTGGGCCGCCTGTCCCAATGCCTCAGTACCCTTTGTGAGGATAAATTTTTCCTAATATCCATCCTGAACCTCCCTAGTGCAACTTAAGGCCATTATCTCTTGCCCTATTACTAGTTACCTGGGAGAGGAGGCTGATCTCTCCACCTCTCTACAACCTCCTTTCAGGCAGACAAGGCATCCCCTGAACCTCCTCTCCTCGAGACTAAACAATCCCAGTCAGAATCATAGAATCATACAATCATAGAATCACCAAGGTTGGAAAAGACCTAAAAGATCATCCAGTCCAACCGTTCACTTATTCCCAATAGCTCCCACTAAACCATGTCCCTCAACACAACATCCAGCCTTTCCCTGAACACCCCCAGGCTCGGTGACTCCACCATCTCCCTGGGCAGTCCATTCCACTGCCTGACCACCCTTTCTGAAAAGTAATACTTCCTCATGTCCAGCCTGAATCTCCCCTGCCATAGCTTGAAACCATTTCCTCTGGTCCTATCACTAATGACACGAGAGAAGAGGCCGACCCCCAGCTCACTACAACCTCCCTTCAGGAAGTTATAGAGAGCAATGAGGTCTCCCCTGAGCCTCCTCTTCTCCAGGCTGAACATTCCCAGCTCCTTCAGCCTCTCCTCATATGGCCTGTGTTCCAGACCCCTCACCAGCTTTGTTGCCCTCCTTTGAACACGTTCCAGGGCCTCAATGTCTTTCTTGCAGTGAGGGGCCCAAAACTGGACACAGTACTCGAGGTGTGGCCTCACTAGTGCCGAATACAGGGGAACAATCACCTCTCTGCTCCTGCTTGCAACACTGTTTCTGATGCAAGCCAGGATGCCATTGGCCTTCTTGGCCACCTGGGCACACTGTCGGCTCATATTCAGCCGAGCATCAATCAATACCCACAGGTCCATTTCCTCTATGCAGTCCTCCCGCCACACCGCCCCAAGCCTGTAGCCTCGCCTGGGGTTGTTGTAGCCGAAGTGCAGGACCCGGCATTTGGCCTTGTTGAAACTCATCCCATTGGCTTCAGCCCAACTCTCCTGCCTGTCCAGATCCCTCTGTAGGGCCTCGCTACCCCCAGGCAGATCCACACTTCCAGTCAATTTGGTGCCATCTGCGGATTTACTGAGGATGCACTCGATGCCCTCATCGAGGTCATCAATAAAGATATTGAAGAGGACAGGCCCCAGCACCGACCCCTGGGGAACACCACTCACAACCGGTCACCAGCTGGATTTGACTCCATTCACCACCACTCTCTGTGCCCTGCCCTCCAGCCAGCTCCTCACCCAGCCAAGAGTGTACCCATCCAAGCCTTGGGCTGCCAGCTTCTGCAGGAGAATGCTGTGGGAGACAGTGTCAAAGGCTTTGCTGAAGTCTAGGTAGACCACATCAACAGCCTTTCCCTCATCCACCAGATGGGTCACTACATCATAGAAGGAGATCAGGTTGGTCAAACAGGACCTGCCCTTCATGAACCCATGCTGGCTTGGCCTGATCCCCCGGTCATCCTGCACATGCTGCATGATCTCCCTCAAGACAATCTGCTCCATAACCTTCCCTGGCACCGAGGTCAGGCTAAGAGGCCTGTAGTTCCCCGGATCCTCCTTATGACCTTTCTTGTAAATGGGAGTCATGTTGGCAAGCCTCCAGTCTTCTGGGACCTCACCAGTCAACGAGGAGCACTGACAGATGATGGAAAGCGGCTCGGCTATCACCTCCGCCAGTTCCCTCAGCACGCTCAGGTGGATCTCATCTGGCCCCATCAACGTGTGACAGTCCAGTTGGAGTAGTAGGTCTCTGACTGTTTCTTTCAGAATCACAGGGGGGTTAGTGTGCTCCCCAGCCGAGATTACCAGGTCGGAGAGAGGAGTATCCTGAGGATAACTGGTCTGACTTTTAAAGACAGACGTAAAGAAGGCATTCAGAACTTCCGCCTTTTCCTTATCCTCAGTGGTCACATTCCCAGCCTCATCCAGCAAAGAGTGGATATTCTCCTTTGTCCTCCTCTTACTGTTAATGTATTTATAAAAGAGTTTCTTATTCCTTTTCACCCCAGCGGCTAGGTTAAATTCAAGCTGGGCTTTTGCCTTTCTGATTTCACCTCTACACATCCTAACGACTTCCTTGTATTCATTCTGAGTGGCCTGTCCCTCTTTCCACAGGCGGTAGATTCTCTTTTTCTCCTGGAGCCTCAAGAATAGCTCCCTATTCATCCACGCCGGTCTTCTTCCCCGCCGGCTCATTTTGCAGCTCAGGGGGACTGCCTGCTCCTGCGCCCTGAAGACTTCCTTCTTGAAGAGCAACCAGCTCTCCTGGACCCCTTTACTTGCTAAGACTGAATGCCAGGGGACTCCCCCTATTAGTCCCTTGAACAATTCAAAGCCCGCCCTCCTGAAGTCCAAGGTAGCAGTTTTACTATTCCCCCTCCAGGCTCCACCATGAACCACGAAGTCTATCATTTCATGGTCACTCTGTCCAAGACAGCCTCCAACCTCCACATCTCCCACCAAACCTTCCCTGTTTGTGAACAGCAGGTCTAGTGGGGCAGTTCCTCTCGTGGGCTCTCTGACTAGCTGTATCAGGAAGTTGTCCTCTATGCATTCCAGAAACCTCCTAGACTGCTTCTTCTGTGCTGTGCTGTACTCCCAGCATATGTCAGGGAAGTTAAAGTCCCCCATGAGGACAAGGGTGGGCAACTGTGCAGCTCATGCCAGCTGCTTATAGAATACCTCGTCTGTCTCTTCATTCTGATTTGGAGGTCTATAACAGACGCCCACCAGGGTGCCTGTCTTGTCAGCCCTTCCTCTGATCTTTACCCAAAGGGATTCAACGTTATCGTCCCCAGTCACAATCTCAGTAGCGTAAAAGCATTCCCTAATGTAGAGAGCCACACCGCCACCCCGCCTTCCTTGCCTATCTTTCCTGAAGAGTTTGTAGCCATCCATTGCTCCAGTCGTGGGAGCAATCCCACCATGTTTCCGTTATGGCAACTAGGTCATAGTTTGCCTGCTGCACAATGGCTTCCAACTCTTCTTGTTTGTTGCCCATGCTGCGTGCGTTAGTGTAGACGCACCTCAGCTGAGCCCCTCGCCTCTCACCTAATCCCAATACCACTTCCCCAGGCTGATCTCTAGCAGGCCTGGCTTTATCCCCTACCCCCTTCCTATCTAGTTTAAAGCTCTCTCTACAAGTCCCGCCAGCTCCTGGGCAAGTATCCATCTCTCTTTTGGAGACAGGCAGTTCCCATCAGCAGACCTCAGGCCAGGTGCCGAGTAGACCGCCCGTGATCAAAGAACCCAAAATTTTTGCGCTTGCACCAGCCTCTCAGCCATGCATTTATAAGATGGCTTTTCCTGGTCATCTCAGCGTTCGTCCCTGCCACCAAGGGAATACTGGCAAACCCTACTTGTATGCCCACTCCATCAACTGACTTCCCCAGTCTCTTAAAATAATTTTTTATAATCCTCAGGCTTCTAACAGGGATCTCATCACTGCTGGCCTGAACTATCAATAGAGGGTAATAATCAGAGGGGCGGATAAGGCTGGAGAGTTTTCTAGAAATATCCCTGACCCGGGCCGCAGGAAGGCAGCACACCTCCCTACAGGTAGGATCAGTTCTCTCAATGCTCCCCATAAGTCTTGTGCTTCAGACCCTGCACAGCACTGCTGCCATTCTCTGGACACACTCCAGGGGCTCAATATCTTTCTTGCAGTGAGGAGTGTAAAACTGAATGTAGCATTTGAGGTGTGGTCACTCCATTCACCACCTCTCTCGGGGTCTGGCCATCCAGCCAGTTTTTAAACAGTGAAGAATATACCTCTCCAAACCATGGAGAGGAGCATCTCTGGGAGAATGCTTTGGGAGACAGCATCAAAGGCTTTTAAAAAGTCTAGGTAGTTATAAGTCTGCTCAAAAATTAGGGTATAGGACAACATTTACTATGGAAGCATAATATTTTGGAGTGCATCACTGGGGTGGAAAAGACCTCTGTTTGGATGGCTAGTAGTGGTCATATGCAGTTAAATCTTCAACATGCTTAATTTTTTTCTGGCTGATATTGCACTATTTCTCGGGGCAATAGTGGTTAAATCTTCACCGTGCTCAAATACCCTCTTTGAGTTTCAGAAGTCTGTTACAAAACACAGTTTACTATTTCCAAACAGTATGTGAAGGAAAATTTTTGCTCATGTCAAGCTGATAAACTGCTCACTTAGCCTACTTGAAATTTACTTCACTTTAAATATAATTAATCACCACTGGTCATGTATACATTTTTTTTAATTGTTGTTGTATTCTTTTGAGTAAAATTTCCTAGAGAAAAATAATAGATGGAAAACAGCAAGTAATAAATTCTGTTGCTGAGGTAGGCATTGCCTTGTGCAGATACAAAATGCAATGTCTCATTAAAAAAAAAAAAAAAGAGAGAGAGAAAAGTCATGAACAAAACCCCCAGACAACACAGCAAACAGATATTCTGTGTATCTTTCAAGAATACTTGTTTAGGCAAGAATTTCAGTTACGGGTAGAAATTAGTGATTAAATAGGTTGGAAATACATTCAAGAACAACCATTAACTGTTCATTTTTAGGATTTTTTTTTTCCAGTTTCCTGCCAGTTTGAAAAAGATTTTTTTTTAATTCTTTTTTTGAAATGTGAATGAGTGAATTGGTTAAGTCTTTCTTTGCCACAAATAGGATCAATCCATTTCTACTCATCATTTTTTTTGCTGCTGTATGACTTATGTGATCTACATCTTTCACATATTGCACTGTTAATTAAGCAGAAGATGGTTTAAAAATACGTGTGAATATTTTGAACATAATCACATGACATGCCAATTTTAGTGTTCTGCTCGTTTCTACTGCCAAAAAGTACAGAATGCCAAAAGATCTGGTACCTAGGCAGAAAATGCATTCATAGTTCTCGGCACAATAAAATTTGTTATGAAGTTTAGGATGAGGTGCCTTGTCCCATGAGCTCTCAATAAATAAGCAATTCTAGGAACTTATATAAACACATATATACACAAATGCATGTTTCCCTTTGTGGAAATACACAATTAAAAGAGCATAAAAAACTGAAATTCATAAAAAGTGCTCCTGATTTTTCAGGAAAGTTGTGTTCAAATATTTATGAACCAGAAAGTAAGAGTAACAACTGAATGAAAAGTGAATATAGTAGTCTCTATACATTCACATTTTGGTCACAACAATGATCATGACTGCAAAGTAAACAGCATTTATCACTATAAGTATTTTGGAACAAATAATTGAGAACTTTTTTCTGTTAGCAATGCCAGTTCGTTTGGCAGTAAGCTGCATTTACAGTGAAGGTATTTTTCTTGATGAAAGAATGGATGAGGATGGGGGATAGGTTTAAGAAACGTGGAAGAGTGGTCTTTGATCAGTATAAACTTTACTCTCAGCTTTCCATCCCTCCTCCTCTCTTTACTACTCAAAAAGTGACAAAAAATAAGTTCACATAGTGCAAAGAATCCTCAACAGAAAAAAATTGCTTTGTTATGCACTTCTGCTGCATTACTGGATGCAAGTCACGTTTGTTATATATGAATAAATTAACATCTTAACAGCTTGATCAATATGCAGTACACTGGTCTGCAGTTTTTATGAATGGCTGAAAGATATTTAGAACACGAGCATGTTTTTGTACATTCATTAACAAAAAGTATTTGAAGGTTTTCACTGAAATGTCATGTATTTTCAAAGCATTGCTTTGGATTGATGCGGTAATTAACAAAGTAATATTGATCTCATTTTTGTGATTTGTCACAACATTTTTGAATAGTGCTGCCTTCATGTTCAATATGCAGTAGATCTTGTCTGTCAAGATGGCAGTCCCAAGAACTTCAATATTGGATACATCGAGAAAATTTTCTGTAGTCGTCAGTTATGGGCAATGGTCCTTGAAAATGGCATTGCTACTTCGGAAGAAGAAGCCAGCAAGCTCAACTCAGCAATTAATTACTTGGTAGCAATATGGAAAGCAGATGGATTAGAGAATCTGTTAGTCAGCCAATAAATTGTACTTATCTCATTCAGACAGGATATCCTGGTTTCAGCTGGGATGATGTTTTAGGTTTAGAAGAAAAACAGTGTTGACAGCACATCAGTGTTCTAGTTGTCGCTGAGCACTGCTGCACAGAGCCAAGGATGTTTCAGCAACAAGTACTGTCCTGCCAGTAAGGAGGCTGTGGGGGAACAAGGAGCTGGGAGGAGTCAGAACCAGACAGATGACCTAAACTGCTTACAGAGATATTTCATACCATACGGCATCATGTGAAAAAAAATATTAAAACTGAGGGGAGTTGGCTCAGGGACTGGCTGGGCATTTATTGTCAAGTGATTAGAAACTGCGTTACGCATCACTTGTTTTACAAACATATGTATTTACCATTACTAATGTTTTTCTCTTTTGTCTTAGTAAATAGCTTTTCTCTCAACCCAGGAATTCTGCCTTGTGTTTTTTGTTTTTTCTTTAGTTAGTTTGTTTGTTGTTTTTTGTTTTGATTTGTTTTTTTTGTTTTGTTTTGTTTTCCCAATTCTCTTCCTCATTCCCCTGGGAGTGGTCAGGGAGTGAATGGCTGCGTGGCACTGAGCTGCCTGTTAGGTTAAACCACAACACAGGGATCCAAATATTTTTTATTCTTGGATCTGTATCTCCAGAACTAAGCCTAATGTATTTCCTTATGTGCAAAATGAACTGAATAATTTTGAATGAGCTAAACTAGCTAGGCCTGATTTCTCTCTTTGCCACCTTCACTCCATTAAAAATGAATCAACTTGTAGACCTTTAAAATTGTTGTGGTGGTTCTGCACCATTTTGCTACTTCTCCTGGTTTGCTGCTTGTACTTTACTGCCAAAATTATTTTAGATTTTATGGCACTACATCAAGCAGAGTTTATCTTTAGACTAAGGGAATGGTTAAGTCAAATAGCAATATTAGTCTGCATTCCCTGATAAATTCACACTCTGAAAACTCATAAAACTCTGAAACCTATTAAAAATACAAAATGAAAAGGCAGTGCAACAGGGAATTGGGAAATGAATAAGCTCTTTGGTTTATTATTGTGAAACTTTAAGAAAGATGTGATTATTGGATGAAGCAACATTATTCCCAGAGAAGAAATGGCAATTCAAACTCAGAAGGTTTTGCTTTTCCTGTGATTAATTTCAGTAGTTTAGAGAAAGATAAGTTTTATAACTCAGAAGATGCAGGAATCTAGACTCACTGTACTCTCTGTGTAATACAATTTTTTAATGTGGAATTCTCTCTTTCTTTCCTACACCATAACTATTCCATATAAGGTTTTTTACCTCAATTAAATAAAGATTTAGAAGTTGGAACTGGCAGAGCGATAAGAAGTCTAGTCTAGGGAGCATATTAATTTCAGTTTTATTAATTTTGCCCTAAAGAGTCAAATTTAATTTGTTCCTATGTTCTTTATCACCTCTTATTGAGGGGTCAAGATTTAATTTCATCAAATCTTCAGGTTTATTAGAATAGTGATTCCAGATATTGAAATATTTTATCTAGCCACTGGAAATTCTACTTCAAAATGTTGAAAGCTAAAACTAAAGTTACAGATTTAAACTTTTATAATCCGTTTCTCTGAGATATACTTGTGTTCTATGGCCAGTTTTTTCAGTTCCGCATCTTGTTTATTTGTAAACACATTGAACTATGTATCTTCCTTTTTCCCGAGAGTACATTTGTAAGAAGTTACCTTGTTTGAGGATTATCAAAGTTTCTGACTTGTAATTTATAGACAAAACACTTTCCAATTTAAGTCACTGCCTACCTGCTATCTGCATCCTGATGACATACCAATGTTTGATATTTCCATAACTAGTGTGGTTCTGTTTCTGCTTTTACTACAGCTCTAATTTTCCAGGAACACTTGTATCTCAAAACTGTAGGAAAAACTGTTAGCTGATGTGGCAGGATAACTTTGGCAAGCAGGTAGATTCCCACTTAAATTCTCCCTCACTCACCTTTGTCTGGAGGATGAGCAGAGAAAATAAGAACTGTTAATGACAGACTATCTGCATCAAAGTATCAGATATTTGTTTCAATTTTTGTTGTAAGAAGAAAAGAAGGCCATTGGAATGGCCAATCTGGATTTTAAGAAGGCAAACTCTGAGCTTCTCAGGAAGCTAGTTAGTAGTGTCCCATGGGAATCAGTTTAGGTCCACAAAATATTGAGTTGCTTTTCAAGAGCTATCTTTTAAAAGCCCAAGAAATGGCAATCAATAAATCCATAAATAAAGTAAGAACAGGAGGCCAGTCTTTCTCGACAGGAAAAAAATACTTGATGCAGATAGTCACCAAAGTTGTCCTGGTTTCAGCCATAACAGTGTTAGTTGCACACAGATGTTTCATTTGGTGCTGAATGGTAAAAACACAGCTGGAGACAGGACAGACCACTCAGCAGGGAACAGCCATTGCCTTTCTGGTGCAGTAGCCACAGGTGGGGTGAAGCCAAGACAGCTGGCATCTTCTGGAAAAGTAGCATGGATTGCTGTAAGCAATTCAGTAGGCTCTTGGAATGTGCCAACAATAACTTCCTGAGCCAGGTAATAGATGGCTCCATCAGGGGGTGCAGTAATGGACCTGTTGCTCACCGGTGTGATTAGTGACATCATGATTGGTGGCTGTAATCAACTGGAACACGTTGACCAAAATGGTGATGGAAACCTTGTCCTTGGTGACATTCAAGGTCAGGCTGAACAAGGCTTTGTGCCACTTGATCTAGCTGTAGATGTTCCTTTTCGTTGCAGAGGAGTTGGAATAGATGACTTTCAAGGATCCTTTCCAGCTCAAATGGTCTTATGATTCTATGAATTAGGCAAGGTGTTGTTCCATACCATGTGATATCGTGGAAAGCCATAAAGCTGTGGAGAGTTGGCTAGGGTTGGCCACTGCTTGGGAATTGGTTGGATATTGGTTAGCAGGTGGTGAGACCTTGCACTGCTAGCTGGGCATCAGTTGGTAGGCAGTAGTATTGTTAGCTGGGTGTTGGCAGGTGGTAACTATATATATATATATGCATATAATTATCGTTAATTTTTGTTTCCATATTTTTTTCCATTTTCATCTTAGTGATTAGTTTTCATCTCAGTCCACAAGCTCTATTTTGCTTCCAGTTCTCTCCTTCATATCACTTGGAGGGTGCAAGTAAACAGTTGCGTTTAGTAGCCTATCATGTTAAACCACAACACAAATAAGGATAAGTAATATGCAGATTAATGGCTTCTTATTGCTTTTAATAGTAATGATGGATCTTGGACTGCCCGATCCTCAAACTTTTAGCTCCAAATCTGAAATAACTAACAGTTGTTTATACTGCAGAATTATCAGGCTTCTGACTTCAATTCTGTTTTTCTTCATGCTATTACTATCCATCAGGCAATGAAAGTAGATTACTTCCCATTTAAAGTAACTATTTTTACATTGCTGGAATTTCAGCAGTAGAATTTGACATCTTCTGCTAATAAAACATTTTTAACACTTCTACAAACAACTTGAGTGTACCACCACATAAGGAAAGAATATATCTTCAGTTATTTGCTTATTGCACTGTAATAGAACAAAAAATATGGTGGGCAAAACAGTTCGGCTGAGTTACACCAAATAATTCAACTTGTTCTTCTGCTTTCCATCCACAAGCTAAGTTAAGAAGCATATTGTATCATAGATTTTCCATAAGCCCTCAGACATATGTCTTCATATGTCTGCAGAAAATATATTCAGAACCAGTCCTTAATAAATGCTTTCTTTAATTTCATGCACAAACTGCATAGATATGCAGTTCATACTGTTCATATTGCAGTTCCATACTTCTGTGCCTTCGGAAGTGTTCTGCTCTGTGTGAACATCACAAATCCTCATCTAGAAAAATTAAGTCTGGGTTTTAGGAAAAGGTTCTTCACTGAGAGTGTGGTAAGGCACTGGCATCCCAGGGCAGTAGTCATTGCACCAACTCTGTAGGAGTTCAAGGGGCATTTGGACAGTGCTCTCAGAAATTTTGGGTGGTCCTATGTGGAGTCAGGAGTAAGACTTGATGATATTTGTGGGTCCATTCCAAATCAGTGTATTCAGTGATTGTAAATGGAATTAAAGTTTAAATGCATTCAGTACTAATTTGTTTTCATTGCTCAAGTGCTGTGCAATAAAGATGGAAAGACAATCCAAATGCCTGGAATAGGGAAAAAGAGACCAACATCTTAATTCTGTCACCTATTGTATGGTGATATTCAGCTAATCCTTCTATACTGTTGTCTTTACATATACTAATGATGCTTATCTCTGTAAAGTTAACTAGAAATTGGCAGAGCTAGGGAGATCTATAAGGCACTGCTAATAAGGAAAACAAGTCACAAAACAGAAAAACACAGAAGCTGGAGAACCTCATTGAAAGGATTACAGAAGTTTTCCAAGTTTGAATATACACAGCAACTTGCCAAGAAATGGTGAGCAAAACTTTTCTAACTACTCAGATAAAGAGTAATTAAATTATAATAATTCTTAATTTTAAAATTACACATATGGAAGTGGTACAGAAGATTTTTTTGATAAAAAATAAGCATAATTTTATTGATATTTCAACAGTAAGGGTTGTATTAAAGTATGTTGAGACCATATTTTCAAAATATTTATTTTAAAAATTTCCAAGTCTAATAAATGTAAGTTCAGCTTGTTGCACCATGTATTGATTTCTGTTTCAAAGAAAGCTAGAATCTATTCAGCATAAAAATGTCATTTTTACTGTTATTACATGTATGTGATAAAATATAATATTTATTAGGAAGACACAATGAAGATGGAGAATTTTTCTGCTGAAAAAAAATATATGTTGAGGAGAACTTAACATGAAACATGAATGAAGCCAAGCTGCCTAACATCAGCTGAGGATTGGTTGTTCTGTGTATGTAAACTCCAGTTACATTTCCCAGAAATTTGTATCAGCTGCACCTCCTTTCTAGAAACAGAAGCTTGGCAGCGTGCAGGCGTAACTAATTGTTCAGGCACTATTGTGCATCAGAAAAGCTGAAATGGAAAGATGTGACACAGGAGAAAAAGGAAGATAGACAACAGTGTTACAGAAATAAGACATTTTCCAGGTGCATTCAATGAAGGACATAGAGCTCTAATGATGTGGAGACAGTCAGCCACTTGAAACTCATCTTGCTGTTGGTATACTTAGAGAAATAAATTTACATGGCAGTTTAATACCAATTCTTATTTTGTTTGGACTTACCAGAGAATGCATTTTACAAAGCTAAGCTTCCTAATAGTATAATAAAAGAAGCCTGAAATCAGCAATAAATTCCTCCTTTTTCTTTATGTTAAGTCTTTTTATAAAGGTTACACAGCACTGTATATCATAGTGATGTATATATCAGGATGTATGAAGACTAGATTTCTTAATAATTAATATGTTAATACATACCTAAATAGGTAGTAGTATATCAAAATAAGTAGTATATCAAAATAAGCATAATATAGTGAAGTCAGCATATGAACTAAGATAAAGTGCAGGGTGACTAGGATATTAGTATTTGATTTTAAGGCACAGGCTGATCTGCAAATAGCTTCGAAATAGATTATCTATTGCATGAAAACAAAAGTAGTGGATACAATTGGTTAATTATGCACATCATTTTGCCAGGGGAGGTTCAGATACAGACGGACGTGGTTTAGTGGGAAATACTGGTGGTATGTGGACAGTTGGACTGGATGATCTTGGAGGTCTTTTCCAACCTTCATTCAATTCTGTGATCATAATAACTATGAAAAAATGGAAAATATTTCTTGCAAATTTGTAATCTGATTTAACAAACAGAACTTTTTTTTTTTCTTAAAACTGTACACTGATAAATAAAAGTAATAAGATAAAATGTTAAGGAGTCTCCTGAAGCAATTGTAATTTTAAAAATGTAATTTTCATGGTATCAGTTGCTGATACTTTTGAACCTAGAAATCAGCCTAACGCTTTATGTACTTTATAAACATACTTTCTTTTCAAAACAGCAGTTAAATGCATACCTCAAATTTCAGAACATACATACATGATGGCCTCACATACATTCTTTCATTCAATTTCAATTTAGCTAACATCCTTAGACAGCAATCATTTATGATTGGAAACTGGGATTGCAAATTGGTGAAATATCAACTATATGGGAACACACACGCAGTTCCCCTTTTTAACTGCCTTTGTGAAACTTCTACAGTTTATCTGATATTTAAACTAAAGAGGCAAGTGTATTCAATTTTGGAAAAATCAAAAAACTCTAACAAGAGAAAGAGTTTCAGATAGTAATTTTTTTTTACTTTCAGATAGTAATTTTCAATTCTGAGGGCAATTAACCAAAATAACTAGTTTATTCCAAAAGAAATGTGTGTTGGTTAAGGCCAACAGCTTCATAGTGTGTCATTGTAAAGGAATAGACTGAAAATGGGACAATAGCAGAGGGTTAAGAAAAGACAGGCAACTGAGTCTGAGCTTACTTTCATAACCCATGAGTTTTGCCAAAGATCTGGATACTAGTTGCATGAGAGAAGTAAGAATGTGCCTTCTGTTTGCTTTTAATATTTTCAGATGTGTCACATTTTCATATTTTTGGATATGACGTTTCATAGCTAGCTGGCAGACATTCAGCATAGAGCATAAATCTCTGCTAGATTTAATCTCATACTCCTCCAATTATCCAATTATATCCAGCATATTTTTATCCCCTCTTACTCTCTTCTTCTGTTTTGATTCAGTCTAGTGTTGAGTTTGTCCCTTGTCTTTTGTTCTGTTAAGATTTTTCTTTGCTACAGTAAAGAAAAAAAAATTAAAGAAGAAATCAATTTGAATATACAGTCCTCAAAGGTCTGAGATGACTGTAGAATTATTACTATAAATTTCGATATATATATATATTGATATAGATAGATAGATAGATAGATAGATAGATAGATAGATATTTGTGTGTGTGTGTGTGTGTGTGTGTGTGTGTGTGTGTGTGTGTGTGTG
>NW_024884733.1:1711301-1863054 GCF_019232065.1 Centrocercus urophasianus | reverse complement strand
GTGTGTGTGTGTGTGTGTGTGTGTGTGTGTGTGTGTGTGTGTGTGTGATGAAATGACTGAATTAATTGAACTTTACATTGTGGACACTGAAGATGAGATTTAAACCTTTACAAACTTCATCAAAATCTGTCTGTTTAACATTAGTTAAAGAGCTGCAATGGGCCACAATCAGGCTGTATTTCTGATCCAGCCCTACTCAAACACTTGAGAGGTTGCCTAGGAGAGTAGGCTGGGATCACTGTTGAGATTGTAAGAGTACTGAGCCTCAGCTAATGGAAATCTTCTTACCCTCACACTGCATTCCAGGAAGATCTATTATTATACATACCTACAACTACTTGCAACTCTTAAGGAACAGCAATTTTGTAATTCTTCAGTATTTTCATTTTCTAGCTCCAATCTAGCAAGAATCTCTAGAACATGGGAAAGTAGAGTATTGAGCTGGGCAATATGCAATGTCATGCACCAATTCAAAATGGCTTTGTCTTTTTATACTTGGAAATGATCTAAAAATTATTTTATTTAACTGTAACACAATTCTAAAATATATATTTCTGAAAAGTTCACTCTAAATCTTATGATTCTAATGTGATGGATGTATACTCAGTACATTTATCTGGAGAAAGAAAATTCCTTATCGTACTGATAGAACTACTCTGTTTTACACTAATCAAGTAAGACAAACAATCCCATGAGCTATGATGTCAACAAGCCTCTTTGTAATATAAAAAGTTTCAGCATACTTAGAATCAAATAAGTAGGACACTGTTAATTTAATTGCTAAGAGATAAGTTTGATCAAAGCTGAAGAATGCAAACTGCATTCCCAAATCTAAGAAGCTTCATTTAGAAAATGGACTTAATAACAAGCCCATTTATTCATTGTTGGAGACTTGTGATTATTAATATTTGATCTAAAGAATGCCTTATATTTAAGGCTCTTCCATTATTTACATTTATTATCCAGCTTTCTCCTGGTGCTGCCTTCTGGCTTTACTATTGCTAAGAAATATGTGACCAAGATAATCATATTATCTTCCATCAGAGCTGCGAGCTGCTTAACTTAAAAAGCCATACACAATATTGCAGTGCTGCTACTGACAGAGGATTTAACAAGAACTGATTCTTTTGAGAATAACTCACTCTGTTGACTTCCAAAGAAAGAGCGCTACAAACTGGGATGCTGCTTCAGTTTCAGAGGGCTGAAAATTAACTTCTGCTCACAGCCCACAAGTGCCAGCTAGTCAAGAAAGGAACGAGTATATTTCTGCATGATACCCAAGGTGGTACACTGGACAGGTCATATTGAAGGATTCATTCAGGTCATACTCAAGGATTCATTTTGAAGGCTTGTTGAGGATTAATAGTTCATTTTACTATGCATCTTACTCTGTGAATTGTGTACTATACTATGGTGTTTTTTGTTATTATTGATCCTTTTTGGCTTTTTTTTTTTTTTTAATGGGCGGTGGTTGATTTATTTTACATTATTTTTATGGTGACAAAATATATCAAAATTTGATTATCATCATCCTATATATTTCCACATTTTTTCAAGCTATAAATATCACTTAAATGTTTATTCCGCTTGGATGTTTTAGCCCCATTCAGAACGTAGCAAAAATAATTGGAAACCATATGAAGATTTATGTGATGGAGGCTTTTCACAGAAACTCAATTGCCTTATGACTTTTGTCTGAAAGGTATTTTGTCTGTTGGTTGTTTGGTTTGTTTATTTGTTTATTGTGAAGCTACTTCTTTGTATTTTGGATACAATTTCCCAGAACAATCAGAAAAAGTAGAAAAAAAATCAGTTTAACACACAAACTTTCTTTTCCTTAGAAACTGCATGCTGGAAATCAAACTATAGTCTGGTGAAGAGGGCTCCTACTTTAAAGAGAAGGCTGCCTGTGGCTGCCAGCAGTTCCTCTGCTGATGACACTTGCTCTTCAGTTTTATCTATTTGCTCACAGTAGCTGCAGATTTCTAGAGACATTTCTTAGGCCCTAAAATGCTTTATCATTGTTCCCGCAGGAGATCAAAGAGAGAAGGTCGGTTCCAAAAAACCTTGCTATTTCTTGCTCCCAGGCATGAGACATTTTTTATATTGTCACAAATAAATAAGGAAGAAGTTTAATCATTATTACTAACCTAACCTGAATCAATGTTGCAGATTGTAGAGGTCCCTCCCAACCACTGCAATTCTGTGATTCTTTGATCACTTCCTAGGGACTCACAGCTTCATAGTAGTGAAAAATGTTTTTTGTGTAGAAGCCAAAGCAAGGAATTTGCTATTTTTATATGTATACCTGAAAATGCATAATTAAAAACAAACAAACAAACAACAAAACAACAACAAAACAACAACAACAACAAAAAAAAAACCCACAATACACACCCTGTAGTTTTGGTGGTGGTGTTTCAGCTATCCAAATTAACAAGTTTTGAAAACATTTATATGCTTTTCCCATTGTTGGGATGCTTATGGAGAGCACAGCCAGTGTTAGTGTCCACTTTCACTCACACTTGGACATTTTGTGAACTATGAGGGCTCCATTGCTATGAAACAACTAGTGGAAACAGTTTGGAAGTTTTGGGGTGAGATTCATTCTCACATTTTGATTTCATCAGATGCTGGGCAAAAAATAAGAAAGTTGACTTCAAATTCTTAATTTGCTGAACTATACTGAGCATAGTTTGTCTTACATAATAATATGAATGACCATAAAAATATATAGGGACTAATTTGTAGTGGTCTGTTAAATCACACAGAATCACAAAATCACAGAATTGTAGGGGTTAGACATCATATGCTGATCCCAAGATCATATAGTGAAACAAGCTTAGTATCTTATGAAAATTCTAGTTATAAGGATTGCATCATGGCTTAAAGTGACAGAAGCATTTCCTTTAGATATAGGAAATTGTTACTGGGAAATAAATGCACATGATCTTTCTGTTGAACAGCTATGGTTTTTCTATCAATAGTGCTGTTGAACAATCAATTTCCAAGGCAGCACAAAGCAAATCTTCTTATCCTAGTC
The DNA here is from genome assembly GCF_019232065.1 of Centrocercus urophasianus. NCBI lineage: Eukaryota > Metazoa > Chordata > Aves > Galliformes > Phasianidae > Centrocercus > Centrocercus urophasianus. The sequence continues at coordinate 1,860,011 of NW_024884733.1, read as the reverse complement.
TTTGCAAATAATGATCAAAACGTACTTGAGTAGTCTCATTACAAACACTTAAAGCTTCTTTTACGCTGCTCTTTTCCATTCTCTTGTCCACCTGATATATATCCTCTAATTCTAACACAATTTTCACAGGAGTGAAAGAAAGCAATTCCTTTTCTGTGATAAAACTTTAAAAAAAATAGTAGTCCGCCAAGCCTTTTCCATGATCACCAGCTTAAAGTTACATTAACAAAGCCAGTTTTTATTGTTTTTTTTTTAAACAAACATAAAATAGATAAACAGAGAAAGACCCTTGAAGTAATGGAAAAACTGAGACCTTTTTTTAAAGATAGATAAATACTGGTGCTTAGGAACCCACAATATTTAATAATAAATAAGCACAATAAACTATTTCTAAATTCTGTATTTGTTCCTAAAAATTTTATCAAGTGCTAACAGTTTAATGTAAAGAGAAGAATTAACATCAAAGGAAAATGTCCACTGGAAATGGAGTGTTTTCAGAGCAAAAAAATTTTGCAATTGAACATTATTGTGATTTTTAGGATGACATGACTAAAAATAGAAGTTTGGGGCAATGTGTAGCATCTATGTAATTCTTTGTAGCATTTTTCTCCCTGGCTTAGGTAAATCAGAATGACAAGAATGTGCTAATGCTGACATTATCAAGTGGAGTTATCCAACTGACAGTCAGTGTCTTACAATGTACAGGTTGTTTTTTTTTTGTTTTGGCTTGGTTTTGTGGTGTTTTTTTTTTGTTCAGCTGGTTTGATTTTGCTTTAATAAGGTGTGCCCTATATTGATTTTACTGCCCATTATGCTCCACTGACTTTAGTACCTATCTGTACTGTCAGAGGATATGTGAGTCACATTTTCAAAGCAACTAATTGTGCTGGCCAGAAGGAACGTAATACTTGAGACTATCTATGCTAACTCCACCACATTTCTCTATAAGTCTGTTTTTTCTGATATATGTTTCAAGCAGATACTAGAAGTAAGGTGTTTTTTTTGTGTCTTTCCTTGATGCCATCTTTTCCCCGCCAGTCTTTTTTGCTTCACTGCTGGTGACTGTTGAAATCTGTCCACTTCCAAATGGGCAAGGAAGCACCAGGTTGTATCCCATTGTTCTCACCTGTCAAACACTCTGCTTGGGATCTTTCTGGAGAGTAATGTAGCAATTTGGATACACAGGTCAGAAAGGGCTACGGTAGAAAGTGTGAGATCTGGAATAGAGATGCAAGTCAGATGTCCACACAGACTTGGCAAGGAGGAATCATCTTTGAGCTCCATGGTACAGCTACATTCTTCTCTTCTGATGAGCCATTAGGGATGGAGATCCCTCTTTTGTCTTTGGGTCTGTATCTAGGTAGATCTATATCATCTATATGAATATCTATATAATCTATATCTCTATCTATCTATCTATCTATCTACATATTTACCTATATATCTACACAGATATATCAACATCAAAATATATAGTTATCTTTATATACTGCCCCATCACGTCTTTGAAGAAGATGTTGTTTGGTTGGACTACCGGATGTAACTAAAAATATATTACTCTTTTTTTTACAACTTGTTTGTTGTTTTTATTTTTCTGTTTCTTTATTCAATTCATATATAGAAATCATAAACATTAAAAAGTAAGAAAACATTATAGGGAGACTCTCTGAATGGAATTAAAATATCACAGTGGCAGCAGACTTCCTAGTAAGTGTGACAGTGAAGTACTGAAGAAAACTGGAATAGATAATCATGAATTCTAAATAAACAATAATAAGTATCATTCTACAATTAACATTTTTTCTGCTGCATATATATATATCTACAATTAGCTATCCAAAAACCAAGGGCTAATTTAATTTGTTCTGTTATACTTGTGAAATTTCAGCTAACTCTATGTGTTTCAGAATTGCTTCTTTGGTGTAGCTCATGGCAGAATCCGGTCATCCATGTGATCTACTTTGGTCCTTCTTAGCTGCTCAGTTATAAATGTAGAGTAATAAGAAGCAGTACAAGTATTTATTGTGAAATAAATAAAAAACATTTTCTATTCTACTTTGTATCATCTAAACACTACAATAGATAGGTATGTATGATGAAGTGGAAGACTGAATTTTGCTTTAGAATATTGTCCTTAAGCTAGCTCACCTCTCTATCACAAGTGATATTTTATTGAGGATGCAAATAAATACATAGGCAAGTGGAACACCTTGCCAACTTACCTAATAGAAAAAGTTAAAAGTACTGCAGTAGCACACATGACAACAGTTCAAAGGACTGATAGGTTTCACCATTTCAATGTTTCTTTAATATAACAAAGATAGAGACAATTACAGAAAATGCCATAATAGAAGAAAAATATACACTGACAATGGTGTTGCCAGAAATATTTACCAGAGAATATTATATAAGCTATTATATAGGTTTTTCTAACATTCATCAATATAGTAAAATGGGCCAAGTCTTCAACTGATACAAATTACTGAGTTTCAGTGACTGAAATTCTAAATTTTAATCCCTTTCTAGAGAAATTCTGTTGTTGTTGTTGTTGTCATTTAGATGGAAATGTGACACTGGGGTGATTTTTTCTGATTTTTCAGAATCTTTAGGTATATTTTTCTATAAAGCATACAATAAATTACATATAAAGCATACATATAAATTACAGAACTCTAAAATTTTTAGTTTTCTTCTTAGAATATGGGTTGTAGAGCACTTTAAGAGTGCTTTCAACAAGCAGTTTTTAAGACATATAAATTATTTTTTTCTGTGAAAAAATACCTTTTGAAGTGCATGTTTCCCCCTTCAAATGTTCTTCCTTTATCTAATTAGATGGAAAACGAAAGGAAATGTAAAAACATTTTAAAAAGATTCCCTAACACTCCTGAATCCAACATATACAAATTATTCTTCTGCCTTCCTTTTTGACAGAAATATATTATGCTGATTTCTATGGGGATTAAACCTATCTCTAACTGTTCTAGAGATGTATTATGGTTTCTTAGTAATACAGATAAAATGAAATTTTATGGTAGCAACTAAGTGAGCCAAAAGCGTGATGCAGATTTAGCATTCAGTTAGTATAGATTTAGAAAGCAATGTGATGAGTGGATTTGAGGTGGATGGTAAGGAACAGTCACAGAGAGAACACTGGAGCATCATGGAGCTTCTCTTCTTTCAAAGTCCTCTTCCTTTCATTACTTCAACTCTCCTCCAGGATTGTCTTTTAAAAGTGCCTCCTTTAAGACAGGCTAACCAGTGGCAGAATTGATTTAGGACACTGAAATTCATCATAGAAGGAATTTGAGTGCCACACTTGATAATAATCACATGTCATTATAAAACTGTTTTTCAACAACTTGTTATGCATTTTCATGACCTAGTCTGGCTATGTAAGACTGATCCAGTTACTCAGAACCTCTTCTTTAATTAGTGCTACTTCAGTTTTAAAGGGGAGAACATGGTTGCCTATATTTATTTGACAAATCATTACAACTTCATAAAACATGCAGCTATCAAAAGGAAAATCCAAATGAAAATTTTCTTCTAAATTATACTTTGCTTATTATATCCAAAATGAAAAAAATAAAAATAAAAAGCAACTCTTCCAAAAACTAAAACTAACAAAAACTAACACCGAATTGTGATTCCTTCAGAGGAATATCTGTCAGGCTATATTAGGCCTGGTTAATGTAATTTGATTTTCACCATCCATAACAGAGCTTGGTTCATTACTTCAAAATTGCTACAGCTACAGAAAGTTTCAAAATTCAGCAATAATTTCATCTGAGTTTCTGACATTGTTACTGATATAAGTATTATAGGCATTTCATGATCTTACTTCACTGAAGCCAATATCTGGCTCATATATTGAATTTTAGAAGGAATAGCAGTGTTTCAGAAGATACAGTGTACTGGAGGCAAAGAAAATGAAGATCAGTTTCTTGGTTGTTCTGTGCAAAAATCAAATTTATTATTGACAAAATAAATGATTTCTGCTGCATTTTTAAAACATTTTTTAAAGGGAATTCAAGCTCAACGGAAGAAAAGAGGTTTCTTCACTTAAAATCAGTCCTAATAAGGCCGATAAAATCCATTAAAAGCACAGATTCAATTCTCAGAGGTCACTAGTGTCAGTCAACTCTTACATGTGATTAGGGTAGGTTCATCAGAGACTAAACTTTTCTACTACTACTTGAAGCTGGAAGTGGTTTGTCTGTTAATGAGCATGACGGCCTGTCAGTGGTTATGGGCTGGTTTGGCCCAGTTCCATGACTAGCAGGGTGGAGGAACCTCCATGTAAGTCCATGCCTTCAGAGTAAATCCATGCCTTCAGGTAAGTCCATGCCTTCAGAAAGGGGAAAATACAGGGAAAGAGAGATGGGCCCCAGAAATAACAGCAGCAATGATCTGAGGAGAAAAAAACTAGTTTACTAAATAAGATATCAGAATACAAGATAACACATTCTAATACAATATAATACAATGTAATTAGATTTGGAGCTAATAAATATAATGAGAAAGTGTATCCGAAAAGTGAAAGCCTTACACTAGTGCTGAGGCAAGACATGCAGTCGGGTCAAGCAGCAAAGAGGGGAGCCCAGCAATAGAAAACAGGAAAAGGGACATCAGGTGATATTGCCAGGAATTGTATCTCCTCTCTGAACACAAAGTCCTCTGGGGTATGTAGTTCTTCTCTTCTGAGACATGTACCCTTTCTTTTAACTCGCAGTGCACTATGTGATGTTATGATGTGGAATACTGATAACCAAAAATTATAAAACCATAACAGGGTCGCTTTCATAAAAGTCAGAGGAGAGCTTTAGCTGTAAGAAGTTCAACTTGATTTTCCTCTTTTTTTAACTGTCCAGAAGTGGTTTTATATGACAGTTTAACAAAAGTTATCTACTGAATGTTAAACAGGTCTGCATATCATAAAAATGCAAATATGGACATTTTTTAGACCAAACACTATACTTTTAATCCTCCCCTTACCCCTCCCCTCTTTCCTTTGCCTTTGTCTTTCCCTCCCCTCCCCTTCCCCTCCCCTTCCCCTTTTCCCCTTCTCTTTCTCTCCTTCCCCTTTTTCCCTTCCCCTTTTCCCCTTCCCCTTCCCTTCTCTTCCCCTTTTACTTTTCCACTTCCCCTTCCTTTTTAATCTTTCAATTTTCACTATTTTTTTTTTTTATAAATCAGCATTTTTTCATCAACAATCAAAAATTAACTGAGTGACCTAATTAAGCAAGATAATGATTGTGTTTAGTGATTGTGTTTATCACCCCTGTGAGCTGTACCTTAGATGTACATTTCTTCCTCCAAATTTACTGCCTCCGGGTGTTTAGCTATGTCATACACTGAAATAAAAGAAAGTATAATAGGCAGTTTCACCCCTTCTTCCTCATTTAGTTGTCTTTTTTTCCTTCAGTTGACTTTGTTAAAAGAAGGGCAAATATTGCAGTAAGCATGAACAATATAGAATTCTGTCAAATTACAGCCACAAAGAGCCACACTGCAAAAGTCCCTTTAGGCCTTCTCAAACATGAGAAGAGCATTTCTCGTGCTGTATTTATTTATCTTTTGAATCTGTTTGGTGAGCATCCAACCTCATGTTCACCAACAGCTGTATCCTCAGTTCCACATGCCCCTAAACCCTACATCTCCACTCAGCAGTAATACAGCATCCTGTCTTAGCTTGCCGTTCATACTGCAATTATTTGTCAGTGAGTGCAGAAAAGATGTGGCAACATGATCTGAACACACACATTACTAAATTTCATGCTCATTGCCTCAGTCATGAGACCTGAGGGAAACTCATTTTGAATCTGGCAAAAAACTGCTGTTGCAAAATTTCTTGCCATATCAATCTCACAGTCTCCTCCGCATATTTCTACTACAGGTCCGAGCAATTTTATAGCTCTGAATGTCTCATTTTTTCCAAATACTTCAACGTAAATACCACTACAATTGACATCACTCCTCTGTCTACACAGAAGACTATTTCAGCTGGTTGATGCTACTTTTATTCCCACTTCAAGCCAATACCTACAAAAGTAGCTGTCAGCTCTGTTGGAAGTCATAGTAGGCAACTTGCACTTCAGTGTAAGCAAAAGTTTTGTGTCCATGCAAACATTTAAATATACTTTGATCAACATCCTGATGTCTTTTTTCTTGTGGTCCTTTTTTAAAAAGCATCTGCAGCCATTACAAAATGAACACCTGAAACTACTCCCAGCCATCTGTAACATCAATTTATAAACAAGAAAGCATCATAGAGGGTTAAATTTGATTTTGTTCACTTTTTTTCCATGCTATTCATTTTTATATAAAGAAATTGAAAGAATAAGAATAATTGAAGAATAATTGAAAGAATAAAGGAGAAAAATGATAATTCTTTCTTAGAAAAAAGTAATAATCTCTATTTTTCTGTTTTGATGGAGGAGAATATATAACATAGTAATATAATATAGAATATATATATATAAGATGGTGAAAACAGAAAGTAGGAAGAACAATTTTTGTCCCTCCTTTACTTAAACTATTTAAATTTTACTTTATAATACGAAAAATGAGGAAGGAAAATGATCTGAATCTACCTAAAAATCAGTAATAGATTTCCCACTGCTCTGCAAAAGGCAGTTACATAAAAAAAAACAATGAACAAATTATTTAACAACAGCCCAACCTCAAAGTCAACAATTTTTCTGCAAAATTCAATTGGCAGAAAGACGTGATTTATTTAAAGATGTGTGTCAAAGCATTTAAACTCCCCACCTCCTGTTAAAATCCAGAAGTACATTATTTTACAAATGTAATTATTTATTGTTTCATAAGCCTCAGTAAATCTTAAAGGATCTAGAGTATTTCTTCTTGCACTCCTCATTTACTGAATTGATGAGGACTAATGCAATTTTTGGAAAGATTTTTTTTTTCCTTTTTTTCCCCCCATTTTATTACTTGTGTAATGGTTTCTCGAAGTGGTTTCTTGCAGGAGCCTTGTCTTCCTGTGAATAAAGTGGTATGGTGAGTGATGTTATTTTAGACACAGAAAGCAAATATTAAGTTGAATACTCTTTAGGGAAAAATGATAAAAACAATCCTATGCCAAGTGCAGATTACTGTGGCTATATGAAATTGTCTGTATGCATACAAAATAAAGAGAGAGTGGCAGACAGCACCTGTACACAGTAAACGTTTATGTAATCCATATGTATGTAACTTTCCAGTTAAAACTGGTGCATTCAACACTCCCAACCAATTTCTAAGAATGTACATAACAAGCAGTGCTGTTTTTAATTTCACTACATTTACCATCTCGTTCAGGCTTCTTTAGTATGTATGGAAAACTAAATAAGATTGAACTATGAAGCATAATGCACTAATATTGAGGAAATGTTCTATACTTCTTTTATTTTAGAATATAACCTTTGTACTAAAGCTAGGCTTTCTTAATAATAATATTTCTACCACATATAAAAGGAAATCAATAAGAGGAAAAAAAAAAAGTAAATGGAGTTTTTTCTGTTCTGAAAACTGTATTCCATTTTAAGCAAGTAGAATTGTTAAAAATTTATGACACAATACACATTAATTTTTAGGTGTTCGTTATTACAGTCAGGAAAATACAGAGTTTCAATGTACTCTTTATAAGAAATTAAAACTGGAGACATCTCTGGGAATATATTCTAACTGCAGTTAAGTTCACTGTACTCTAAATGCCTGCAATGTTATTGTTTTGAAATGAAATATGAACAAATGTACAAGTTTTCTGCTCTCAGTTTGGTATAGCAGCTATTGATTCATCCTAAAGCTACTGAGTGGAATCAAAAGGTGAAAGAAACTCAAATAAAAGAATGGAGGTGTTGGGGTTTGTTTTTAAGAAAAAAGAAAGTGTGAATCCATACATACTGTGGAAATGGCCCCACTACTGCCCATTGGCCTTGTCTGTGACTGCATGGCCATGAACAGGGCTTCAATCAAGACTTTCATATCCTGCTGTGTAACAGTAGTGGAATTTTTTACTTCATTTGATGCTCTATTGCAAGGAAAAAGTTTCCACCTCTAGCTTACACATATGCATAGCAAATAAACTTTTTCTCTTACTCAAGATAAATGAATAGTAATATGAAAACCAAAGTGACATTTGAAGACTATATAATAAAACATGACTTTGAGAGATATGTTTTGTCATAGTGGCACACACAAGGAGATTTGATCTGATGTTTTTTGAAGAGATATACTACTGATTTTTCAGATCACCTTTAGTTACATCAAGAAAAGTCATAAACCAATAAGTAGACTATATGCTCTCTGCATGTTATCACACAACCACTTAGGAAATGCTTAATGATGAGAATATCTGAAAATCACAAGTCTTATGAGGAGTGGCTGAGGGAGCTGGGGTTCTTCAGTCTGGAGAAAAGGAGGCTCAGGGGAGACCTCACTGCACTCTACAACTTCCTGAAGGAAGGCTGTGGTGCAAAAGGGTCTGGCCTCTTCTCCCAGGCGAACAGTAGAACCCGAGGAAATGGCCAGAAGTTATACCAGAGGAGGTTTAGGTTGGATATTAGGAGAAACTTTTTCTCTCAAAGAGTGCTCAGGCACTGGAATGGCCTGCCCAGGGAGGTGGTGGAGTTGCCGTCCCTGATAGTGTTCAAGAGGCGCCTGGATGAGGAGCTATGAGAGATGGTTTAGTAGCTTGTGGCACTGATAGGAATGAGAGGGTGGTTGAACTAGATGATCTTGCAGGTCATTTCCAACCTTGTGATTCTGTGATTCTGTGATTAAGCAAATTGAAGAGGCATTATAAATAATAAATTAAAAATTATTTTCCAGGATAAAAGGTGAAAATACCTCAGTAACAGATCCACCATTTACCACTTGGGGAGCATAAGTCTTCATGTGGTCATACAAACGATATACAAAACATTGGATATGCATCTTATACTGACTGACTTTCCTTACTCAGTACCTCAGACCACTGATACATATGGGCTAGTTCAGAGGGCAAACAATGAATTATTATCTAGCATATTCTTTAATGGGTTTGAAGCTGTTGGGAAATGGCATGTGTAGCTCTGCAGGGAAGGGATTAATAGGCAGGATACAACTGAAAATGCCCAAAATACATGCTGAATTTAATTTTTTACTAGCTACAGATTTATTGCATGTTTTTCATCACAACTGGCAAGGAAACTGGTTAGTGTGAATCACTATCTAATCCTCTCCTTCAGTGCCTGTTTCCAGATCAAAGCGTGGAGCACAGGACTGAAATTATGCCTCAGCACCTGGATTTCTTAACGAAAAAGAAAAGGTGGAGGAATTACAATCAGGTTTTAGCAGACAGTGTCCACTACATTTCCTCCCCTCTGCCCTCACTGCCCCCTTGTAGCTCACAGACATCAGGACATGCTTTGTCAACCAGAACTCAAACTTCTGTGGGGAGCAACAACAGTAATTTCTGACAGCCCAAACAGGTGTGTGAATCAAGTGAACTTGTGTAGGTAGTAGAACTCAAGAAAATTTGTAGAGATTGCTGGAGATCACAACCAGATTTTTTGAAAAATAAGTATAGACCTGTTCATTTCAAGAAAATATAAGAAATCACAGCTAAGAATTAATATTTCCTTACTGATAAAGACAACCAGTCATTACTGGAAAAGGAAATGAAATAATTTCCTGAAATCAAGAAACATAGTGGTACTCAAGTTTCTTTCTTTTTTGATGATCCTTTGCTGGACTCTCCAATTTATCATTATCCCTCATGTACAAGAAGGCATATAGATCCAGGTGCAGCCTCATAAGTGCCAGGTATTCAGTATATCATGAAATCTAGGCACTTCTGAGAGATTTCATTCAGAGAGCATATTTGTTTTTTTTTGCAATATCGCTCATTTATTTCCTCTTATAGATTAGGAAAGACTGTAGGCTAATAATGATTCTGTTAACATGTTATCTGCTGACAAATATCTGAGTTTATTAATAGAAAGGCATTATTTTTCAAGCTTTTATCACCAACTATATCAATCATTTTGTTTCATTCTCTAGCTTGCTGCTTTTATTGATCTAGTCATTATAAAATGAGGTGCCTCAAATTTTTGGAAAGATGTTGGAAAGATGTTTATAGAATAAAATCTGTATAGTTTTAGGGGCTTTTTGTAAATAAACTTATCAGACTAATATTTGGAAAGAAACAAGCAACTTAGTGATAAATAGAAGGAATAAAAGGAACAGGGAAAAATAACAGGTATAATGATCAAGAGCTACAAAAAAAGCAAAGCTTTTTGCAAAGTTGGGTTTTTTTTTTTTTCTATCATCACATTTTGACCAGCGAGTTGTACATCAATCGAAGACATATATTTTCAGTATTTCTATGGGGTATGAGAAGAAGTTAGATTACCAGTAGACAGAAATAACTTTGAAGAACTTTTGAGGAAAATAACAGAGAATTTCTGATTTAGCTAGCAAAAACACAAATCTAAGGCTTTGATTTGCTCTGCAAGAAACGTAGTGACAAAGCAGGTATAAAATGTTTCAGTTCTTTTCTGCTGCAGTGTTTAGCACTCATTAAATAACTACAAATATTTTAAAATAACTAATAAATATAGTTTATTTTAAAAATAGATATAACTGAACTCAGGGAAGGGGAAGAAAAGATATGCTGAGTATGAGAAAGTAAATATGTTTTCAAGACCAAGTTGGATGGGGCCCTGGGCAACCTTCCCTATTGCCAGAGCTGGAGGTTGGTGGCTCTGCCTGTGCCAGGGGAATTGCAGCCTGATGATCTTTAGTGTCCCTTCCAACTCTAGCCATTCTATGATTCTCTTATTCTATTATTGATGTTTTCCCAAATGAGGGATGAACAGACATAAAAAGAAATAAGCAGTATGCTACAGCAAATCTGTTATATGAGACACCATGATGAAATCCACAACTGTGGTGTCCATAAATTGTGAAAGGCTGGAAAACTGTGTTTGCAATTGTAAATGGACAAAATTCTAGTGAAGCAAAGCAAAAATACATACTCTTCCCATTGTGTTAAGAACTGTGAAATGAATTGAGGGTAAAATATTCACAATTTTTAAAAGACTGAAACAAAAACTGCATAAAATATGAGAAAGTAATGCCAGAAGAGGGGAGATTATATCAGATCAGAAAAGCAATTTAAAAGTAAAAAAGAAATACTTAAAAGGATACTTAAGATATGAATAGAGGAAAGAACAAAGTATATACATTTAAATGTACTTTTGCATCTTTGTATATAAAAAATCTCATTCTGCAAATGTTATCATTACTATGTGTAAAGAAATATGGTGTTTTACTGAGTTTTCAAAGATTATTGGGCTTATCTGTCAAGGTTTTGAGAGTGGTGAGATGTCTGCAGGGGTCCCTCTATTAGCAGAGCCCAGCAGGTGCCCTGTGTCAGAATTTGTGGGGCCCTGTACTGCATTGGATCTTACAGGATATGGACGTATGCTGGAGCAGTGCTTCAAAAGCTGCAGTGTGTGGGAAGCCCATGCAGGATAAGATTAGTAATGATGATTCCAAAGGATTCTATATGGAGCAGGGGCACAATGACACAGAGGAGTACTAGAGATGAAGCATTACAGACTGACTGCAGCCCCATTTCTTGCTCCCCTGCTCTACTCCTGGAGAGGAGGTAGAAAAGGGTGGATTGGGGGATGCTGTTCTCAGTTTGATATGTCCATTGCAGGGGGTGTCAGAACGAGGAGATCTTTAGGGTGCCTTCCAACTCTAATCATTTTATGATTGTATGATCCTGAGATTCTATGATTCCATGATTACAGGATTCTATGATGAGAGCTGCAGAAGCGGATTCATTTCATTTGTATAGGATGTCAATCAGTAATGAGCAATTTGAATCTTAGGGACTTGTATTTGCTTAGCCTGAAGATAACAGAGCAAACTTCATCATTCACTCATTCTCAGACTTTTCAAGATCCATTAGATCAACCTATTTTCCCATTTTTCACTAGCTCTTTAAACATTCACATAATTGAAATAGTTCAAGTATACTGAAAGTTACATGAGCAATAAAAAATCATAGAAAGGCATATTTCTTAAAATAAACCAAAGTACAACAAACAAGCTATAAACCATCATTATTTTAAGTAGCATATTTATAGTAAAATTTTGTTTCAGCAATCGGTCATTTGAGCTTAAAAATTTTGGATTTCTTATTTCAATACTAATGTAAGTGAAGGAATATGGAGGTTGTTAAAAGTGTCATAAAAAATAGCTGAATCTAAAGAATAAACAAGGACTTTTGCTGTGAATTTTGACTTTTTTTTTCTTTTTTCTTTTTCTGCTAATGCAAGCCAATACTGAAATATTGTTATTTTGTCTGGTTTTGAGACAGTACTGAGGAGCAAAGCAGAACAGTGTCTGCCAAGTACCAACTGGATTTACAGGTTAGAACTGAGATAGGCCTGTCTACTCAAAATGAAATGTACAGATTACATTTCAGTGCTTCACTGCATCTCTAGATAAGATAGTTCATTTAGCTTTCTCCTGTCCCATGTTAATGTCCATTTTTCTGTTTCACTGGAGGCCAGCCCAACCATACTATAACATTTTTAGAACAGACTGGCTGGATTATTTTGAGTTACTACTATCTGTACTGAGGTAAATCCAGAGATTTGAAGTATTATTGTCAGTCCTTGAAGAAAGTCTTTTACAGCTTCTGGAAAGAGCAATAAGTTGTTTAATGACTTGTAAATCAGTATTTTTCCATTCAGTTCCCAGATTCCATCATTTGATTTTCATTTTCCTTCCTTTTGATTTTCATTCAGTGTTTTTACTTCATTTAAGGTAAATTGCAGTTTAGTATCTTAACGCAGTAATGAATTGGAAAGAGTTATGTATAGCTTTTTTATATTTATTTGGAAGACAGGGAAAAAGAAATTGACAGAAATCATAATGGCATATTGTTTCTTTTCAAAGTCTTGCAGAAGAACTTTATACCATGAAGTATGTTGAAAAATTCTGAGTGCAGTGTATATACATGTGTTATTCAGCAGGTATATACAGGCTTTAAATTAAATGATTCTTATCAGACTATAAAAATTGGATTATCTGAGAATGAAAATGAAGCGAGTTTCGTAGTTCTTAATAAAATTAATTCTTTCTAAGTTTCAAGGCTAGTATCAGGATAGCTATAAATAACTATTTAAACACTTTCAGACAAGTTAACCATCAAGAAGATTTAAGCATCTTATCTTGAAAGAAAGATACCAAAAACTTGATAGTTTAAAATACGAAACTAGAAACAAGAAAACACACACAAAAATAAAAAAATACACACACAGAAAAAACCACTAAACATAGAAGACAGGCTCAGATGAAAAAAAGATGAAAAAAGCAACAGGCCACACTTCTGTAACACAATACAACTTCAATATATTTATGTCACTTTGTGATTTTTATAATAAAACAAAAAAGATTTCCTGTCAATATTTTAAAAATTAATAAAAAACTAAATAAGCCAAAAGCTTTTTTATAAATTGCTCCTAATATGATGCACAATCTTTTTTAGTCTTTATCCGAAACCATATGTTACTTGAGTAGATACTGTGGAGTTTTCTAGATATGAGGAGTAACTACAGCTCTTACCCAAATCCAAAACTCCTTGAGGAGGAGGATGCCAAAAACTCTCAACTGCAGTAGGAGAGAAATGAGTTGACTCCTACTGCAGATGGTGAGTCTTCATGAAAAATTAAAAAAATACTGGAGGTCACAAGACATTTAGAAATAATTTGTTTCCACTAATTTGTTTCATGATCCTGCTAGGAAAGCAGCTAAGAAGATGAGATCATCATAATATCACATGTTGAACTTCAGTAATTGAAATATCTGCATGTTCACTCAGCTAAAAAAGCTTCTTCCTGAAATAAAAGTATTTAATACAAAAATTATTTAATAACAATCTTTGTTTAATAACTTTTTTATTTTTAAATTAATTGTAATATTTTCCCACAGATATAAAATCTGTTCCTGAATTGTTCTTTTGCTAAGTTGACCTTTTCTAACATGAAACATTTTGGATACGCTTTCATTTGTAGTAGCGGCTTCATGGCAAGGTGGCATTTCAAAAGTATATGACAGATTTACTATGTCTCCTTCTGTCTAGGAGTACATTTTATGGACACAGTGCAATAACTAATAAAAACTGTATAATGAAAGCAAAACCAAGCAACTTTGTCATTGAGGTGGATGAAATTACTTCACAGTAATGCTACCAAGAAACAATAAAACATGTTAATAAACCATGTATTTGTGTGTTTCTAATATCTATATATAATTTTTTATCATCCCACACATGTAGCTAAGATATCTTAAAGCAGACGCCACTGCTGCAAATTACAGTCTATTGCAGATGTAATACAGAAGTCAGTAAGAATTTTAAAAACTGATTTCAGAGGCCATAATGCAAAGGACATGCCTATTGAAAGGGACATCATTCGATTCAATGTCTTGTCTCTAGTACTAACCATTTCAAATACTTGCTACCTGTAGCATACATGTAGGTACCACAGACAAAAAAGAACATTCTTTAGCAGGCCAGAGAGCTGAAGCAGCTGACATAGCTCAGGTAATTCTCTTCTGATTTTATAAACTGTATAGCAATATGTATTCATAAAGTAGTATGGTGGTAATCAGAGAAGTGAAATATCTTCGCTGCCTCACTCTTCATAGCTCTCTCAAATTCTATATTCAAAGGGATCTCCTGATAATGAAGGATATTTGAATGAAGGGAGCTTGGTGTAGCAAAAATGAATTCCCAAAGAGTTTCATAATAAACCGTTCTTATACTGAATGTAATTGTTAATGTAATTCAGCATATATAATTCTGAATTTCATTAGATAGACAGATGTTATTTTCTCCATCTTCAAAGTCACAGAGTAAAGCACTGACAATTTTTGAATAATTTCTAAGTTTCTGTAGTGTTATGGGATCAATTACAGAAAAGATATCTATGTACAGATATGATATCTAATGCCTAGATGACACTTGTAAAAGAAAAGTTAGTTCTCAGAGGAGTTACTCCTATGGCTGTTATGCAATTTTATTTAAATGTATTTAAATATTTTCTATATGTAAAATGTATTTAAAATTTTCTAATACTAATTTAAAAATCAGTAAAATGGTGAAAGACGCAAAAGAAGCTGCTATTGATCTCTATGTTTAGTATTAGAGAAGAAGAGGTATTTTCAAGGAAGTACTTAAACAGTCATGCTCATTTGCTGTAAAATTACTTTAAAATTAGATAGCTATAGCTGTTAGTTGCTAGCAAATGTCTTTTCATTTATTTCCTAAATAATGGATAAGAATACAGCAAAAAAGTTCTTGCTTTTCAAAATAGCTAAATAAGCATTTATATTATACACTTTATTCACTTCTTTACAAACAGCTCGATGCTAAGCTCCCAGTACAAAGAAAAGACTAAACAGAATCACTAAGTGAGCCACATTTGAGAAAAGAATTCATGAAACTGGAAATGGAAAGTGCTCATCAGCAATTTCTGCACAGCTTTTTCACAATATAAAGCTATCTACTCATGTGATAGCTTGTGGATTTTATCTGCTTTTGTTTGTTGGTTTGTTTTCATTTAAGAAAATATATGGCCAAGAGCCATTTTAGTTCTTGTGGCTGTGGAAATTCACAAATATTTGTTGATAGATTATTGGGCTGGGCTTCTCAGTTAGTTATTAGTCTACACTGCCATGTTTATGCCAGATAAATTTTAAACACCCACATTTTTCAGGATAAGTATGCTGTTGAAATGGAATGGAGAAGCTAGGGAGGGCCTGACATCTGTGCAATAGCCGTAATCTCACAGGATCTGCAGGTATGTCCTCCTGAGCCTAAGTAGTTCTCATTCACAGGAGAAGGAATATCAAATAATAAATAGTAGATGTAGGTTGAATGGAATTAAGGAAATATTTTTGCCAGGTAATTTATTCCTTGAACTTGTACTATTTCTATTTTAACAGTGTCTTCAAAAAGTGACAAAAGATAGAAAAGAACAAATTAAAAGCAAGAAGTTAATGTGCTGCAAGGGGAATCAGGTATTGGACTCAAAAGCTAACATGGTCATACTTCTGGCATAAGTATGAGACAATGTGGATTGAACAAGGCATGGCCTAAAACTTCAACATAAGAAGTTCTGTATTAACATGTGGATGAACTTTTTTACATTAAGAGTGACAGAGCACTGGAACAGGCTGCCCAGAGAAATTGTCGAGTCCACTTCTGTGGACATACACAAGACCCATCTGGATGCCAACCTATGCAACCTGATGTAGGGAACCTGCTTCAGCAGACGATCTCTTGAGGTCCCTTCCAACTGCTGCAATCCTGTGAATCTGTGATTCTGTGAATGTCATGAAAAAATGCAAACTGTTCACTAGAAATGAGGCTAATAATATTTTTTAATATTCAGAAAACTAACCATGATTGCTGTACCTTAAATATCAGAATCAAAGAAGCCATTCAGGACAGAAGCTTAATTCTGCATCAAAATGCTTAGGTTCTATATACAGCAAACTGGAGAAATTTGCAGTTTTGTATTCAGAATCACGTTGTGCTGCTTTGACAAAAATATGCAATGACCTTTGAAAGGCAAAATGAAATTTCACCATGGAGAAAAAAAAAACTGAAAATATTACTTCTCTCTAAGAAATAATTATAAAGTAAAACGCGGCCATGTTTGCAAAGCCTTTGTGACAAATCCTAGCCATTGATTATATTTATGCTACATTATTCATTTGCAACATATAGCAACTGATACAGGTTATTGTTAGCTAGATCTCTTGCTTCCAGGGCTTATGTTAAAGTTTTTTATGGAAAGCAATTTCAGTCAAGAGAATGAACAGGTAGGCAGAATGAACGGATTTTGCACAGCATAGTAATACATCATAATTTCTCTTTTAACCTTGATTCAATTTTGTATGCATTTCAGATTGAAATCTAAGCTGGATATCAGTTTACATCAATACTTTTCTAAGTATTCATAGTTAGAACTATGAATATAAATAATATAATCTGTGAATACTGGTCCTTTTTACTGGAACAAAAAAAGCTCTTTAAAACAAAACAAACAAAAAGCCCTTTAAGTTAGAAAACAATTCAGCTTACTAAGAGTTAAACAAAAGAAACTATGTAAGGTAATATATGGGAAATATTAGTTATACAACTAGTAATACAATGGGTTGAAGGTAAAAAAGGGAAAAGGAAAAGGAAAGAAATGGAGAAGAAACAAAGAGAGGGGTGGGATGTGTCACTGTCCTTAAAACAGTAACTGAGAAGATTTTCATGGATTTTGTCAAACTGCCAGCTTCTATTTTTGCCTCTCTACAGAGCACTTTACTCATGTCTACCTGCACACCTTATGGCCTACTTATTTCATTTTAATTATGGTGAGGTTGATTTGTGTGCTTGTATATGATTGTGCCTTTCTAAAAAGAATTGGGGATGGATTTTCTTTATTCATTGTTACTATCACAGCTTGTTGGTTACATGAAAGCTGCCAATCTGGAACCTCTGCAGGTTTAGATAAATACAGTGGAAGAATTTATTTTAACAGGGGCACAAACAAATCTGTTCTTGGTCTGTAGGACCTCAGACCTCACTTCTATGCTCTCTACTGAAAATAACTCATGTTAAGTCACCTTAATAAAATATCTTTTATTATTCCAACTAGGGTTCTATAAAAAGCAACAAAGTACAGTGAAATTTGTTGACTCACTCACTGAGATCATGAGTACTTAACACACTGGAGAAATGCAACTCCTGTGATAATGCCATTTCACCACTGCCAAATTCAGAGGAATTTCTAACCCTATATCAAAATAATGAAGTTAATCAACACTGGATCACAGTGCAAAACATAAAGGCCTGGACCTCTGACATCTATAAATTTGTGAAGAATGATTAAAATGGATATCAATGGATATCGGTGGAAATAGTTACATGGCCACTGCTTATATACATAACTTCATCATTCAACTACGTTATATATACGTACACATATTTATTTAGATACATTTTAATTACAAAGGGGAAAAAATCTCAGGGCTCTTAGAAGTACAGCAGCACCAACTGTTCTTTTAATTGCAACAAAGAATGTTAACAACTTGTTGCACTGAGGAGTGGATTAAATGAATGCACTGAGAAGTGGATTAAATGAAGGCAGAATTGCAAATTTGACTCAAAAACATATATGGAATTCATACCACATCAATAGCAGAGCTGAGAATAGCCTTATTGTTCTTGCTTTGTATTGTTTTGTATATTGAACTTCCATGAAAGAATTATCTTTGCATTACATAAAGATCGAGTTGTATCTTTTCCCCAAGAGGAGATGATTTTGCCTGTCAATTGCTGGCAACAGAGGCATAATTTGAAAGCTCAAATAAATACATGGAACCCAGCATCTCTTTTGGAAGATAGCAGAAAGTGACCTTTGGTCTCATTTTATATTTTAGTTATACAGACATATGACTGATATGTTACTCATTAATTCAAAGAAAAGAATTCAAAGCAAAGAAATTCCAGATTTGCTATAAAGTTAAGATCAGAACTTTAATCAGATGTTCACGTATTCATTTAAGTCTGTATTTTTGCGTTCTTATAGCAATGAATACAGAATTTGAGAACAAGACATCTGAATTCAGAGAAAATTTCATGCAAACTCAAGTTTTAGAGTCTGAAATATTTCCCTGAACTTTTCTTTCATTCTTTTCAGCAATAAAAGCAAAAAAAAAGAGTACACAGAAGAGTCATTTCCATTACTCCCTAAAAGAACTAAAGGACTGCTGGTCAATCACAGGGCTGAGCATGATATTATCCTAATAAACTAAATTTATTTAGCTTACTTTAAATGTAAGAAACAGTACCTTCATGCAAGATAGCAGTACTGACTGGTAGCACTAGCGGAAAAAAAAAAAAACAACAAAGACTAAATTTTACAGATCTGTTTCAAATGTTTGCATTAAGTTTGTGGTGTTCTCAATAGAGTGCAATCATTCTGAGTAAGTTTTTTGGAATGAAAGTTTTCATATACATGTACACATGCATTTAATCCTTGGGCTGGTTAAAAATTTAAGTATCTTGAACTTCAGAGTGAAAATCGCTGTTCTGTGAACTATGAATATGTAAATGAGAATATAATTTGAAAAAGTCATGCTATTCCTGTTAATGGAGGTTTCATCTCTCTACTATCCTATGCTCTATAAGTTGTTCCTCAGGCTATTGTGTTTAATGCATGTTCCTATTTTCTGCATTCAAATATGCAATTATAATTTATAATCAAAGATAAAACGGAATCCAGTTGTTTTGTTATTGTTGTTTTCCAAAATAACAAGTACAGTAACAACTACATAAGGAAGAAGTTATTCACATAAGTATTTACAAAGAGCAGCTTAAATGCCCAAGTTGGTGCAAATAATTCAGTTTGAGAAAAAAAATAATCACTTGGGTGTGCAATTGTAAAAACGGCGTGCTGTAAAATGCCCACATTTCTGGTTATGCTGTGTTAATCAAGTATTCTATTTTTGTAGCCCTGCCTGTGAATAATTCAAACTAATAATTTTATGCATCTAAAATGTTCTATCTTGCAGCCTGTATGCTGCTGAGATGGAGGCTGCCTTTCGTATCAGAAGTCCATGACACTGCAAGAAAAAGGTCTTTCATTACACTCAGTGTAGTGCCACTAAAAATATATTTAATACCTTGATTTCCATTAGGTGCCACTTTATGTAAGACAATGTAGCTACATGGTGGAAGAGCTGGGGTAGTTTTTGAAAATAACTTCAATTCACAGAATTGAAATATATTCATAGAATATAATTCACAGAAAGATATTTATATAGTAGAGGCCTTCATTGTTTTCCATCTGATATTTTGTTTGCTTTACTATAATTTTAAATACATTGGGATTTATGTTCTGTGATATTTTACTTTATTTATTCAGCAGAGGTTGCATTTTGTTTTCCTGAGGTTTTTTATTTTTTGTTTTGTTTTGTCTTTCCTTCCCTAGTAGTATAATTGCTTTCTTGTCAAAAAGTGTAATTGCAGTGCAACTGCTCTGAAATTTCTACTTGTACATTACAGATCAGATTGTAATATTCTGGCTGCTTACCTTTTTTTTTATGATAAAAATAATAAGGAAAAGAGAAAAGAAAATTTTCAGCTCATTAAATAAATGAAATTATCTCAATTTCCTGGTTTTCAAATAATAAGAGCAAGAATGAGTGCAGTAAATAGCAGTGCTTATCTTAGACCTGAGTTGAGAATTACTTAATAAAACAATGCAATGGCTGTGCTTCCACTGATTCTTTTTCTTGACTGATACAAAAGATATACTGAATCAGGAAACATATTGTGGCTTCCTTTAATATTAAAAAATATTCCCTTTCCTAGGCTAAAAATTTAATCAGAGGTGATCTACTAGAGAGTTACGTCACCAGAATCAGTGCTGACCTATTTTGACGGAAGTCCAAACTGAACCGAGGTAGCTTTTGAGTCAAACAAAATAACTGCAGAGGAAATCTAGAGCGAAGTCTAATCTCCTTCAAATGGAACCTTACCAACTTGTTCCTAGAACTGTGAGGTGCTACATCCGAAAAAACACTGTATTCTGTGGCTTACCCAAAAGGCATCTAGATTTGTTTTGTTGCATTTTGTAATGAACAGTAAAAAAAGAGCGGTTTGTTGTTCGTTTGTTTGTTTGTTTTAATAAAATACAGCAAAAAAAGTGCATCTTATTTGTTGGAAAATGTCTTTTCACCTTATAAATACTTTCAGGCAGAATAGAAACTATCACTGGCATGTACGTCACTGTTTTCTCTTTATGCTATCTTCAGTGATATAACATTTATTAGGAACATAAAAATCTCCCTTGTAATGTATCACATCTGTTCGGCTGTCCAACTAGTCTTCCACTGGCACAGTGGCTGTCATTTGCTTTTTAAGTATCAGCTCATGAGCCAGCTGTTTTCACAGGGCAATTGTCACACTAAAATGAGCAACATATATGTGGGTGGAAGAAACATTTTAAAAAATTCTTTTTTCATTCTTATGTTCAATTAGATAGTGCACCAGACCATCACAGTCCCATTGTGTAAATCAAAAACAACTTCACATGTAAGTATAGAAATACATCACAGACACAGAAGCAATTTAGAAATGTGTAGATGGACCCAAACCAGCAGGTGAGGGTGTGGATTTCAGCGTTTTAGTAGGAGAAGAGAGACTGCAGGAGGAAGAGAGGGAAATGAACAACATACTAAAGAGAAGGTGAAATGGTTTTTCCATTTCCTAGTATGCTTCTTGCAGAAAATAATAAGTTATTTAAACAATACTGCCTTCCTTGACAATCTTCTTGATTTTTGTTAGTCATTACTACTACCATCTTTTCTTGACGTACCATAAATCACATTCTCTGTTGACTTATAGGACATGCTATACAGACCTGTTTGAGATGTAGCTTCAGCTAACTGGGCACTGCTCTTGGAAACCTTTCCAATTTTGACGATCTGCTTATCATTTTTGTTGAAAATCAGACTTAAAGCACTTACTTCACCTGAAAACAAAAAGCTTTAGCATCACATAATGTTTTTCTATTGCATTATTTTTGAGTGTTTTGTATTTATAGATTCTTGATTTTTACAAAAAATAAAAGCAGAATTCAAGTAACTACAGACTTCTGGAATCATAATAGACAACTATTTCTTTTTATTGGTGCCTAAACATGTAGGAAAATCTTCCATATAGGAAAACGAATGATAACATTTTCCTTAAAAGCTTCAATGGAAAATGTTTCCTCTTAATGTGCGCAATTTTCTTGTCCTGTTGGTGCTCTCCTGTTAGCAGCAGATCATAAATCACTGCAAAATTAATGGTGGAGTGTTTCACTAACATCCTGCACCTTACTTCGGGATTTAATTATATCAGCATCTGATGGCAGTTCTGCAGAAAGGAGTTTGTCAGCATTTTCAATACTTAACAGTTTTTTCCAAGGAGCATGAAAACTTAATATGTCAGTAATTTCAAAACTGTACCTGCTTGAACAGACACCAAAGTTGTCAGTTAGGATTTTATTTTACTTGTCCAGAATATGTTTCAGTTTTGCTTATTTATTTTACAGCAAAGGTTGAGAATAATACAACAGCTTGTGTGTATTTTTTAAAGTTCCTATCAAAAAAAAAAAAAAAAGAAAAACCTGTTCAGTGTTATTCACTTATTGAACAACTAATTATAGGTATGATAAATGGTTGTTGAATAATGAAGTGTTAAATATATTCAGTGTATATATAAAAGTGCTCCAGGGTGGGAAAGAAAATGTTATCAAAAATAATTACCTGCTAGCTATTCCTCCTGGGATCGTAGCAAGTGAAATGACATCATGAATTTTAAAGAAATGTTCTGCCTTTAAGTGTGTTGTGAAAAATCCAGAAGTCTTTACAGCAGCATGTATTAATGCATGCTATATTTCTTGTATGTTTGCACATCAAACTTTTATGCATTTTGGATTTCTCCCTTGGTATTTTTTTCTGTCACTCTGAGAAATTTGTATGAATATGATATATATTGTAAGTGGCTACAGCTTTAGAAATTATGATTTATTTTAAAGAGATTAAACACTTCAGGTATTTCTGTAAGATGGAAAGATGGACTAAATCAAGTAGTGGAGATTACTTTATTTGTAAAACATCAAATTAATCAACAAGACTCAGAATTTAATAGGTGGAAACAGTACTGATTGTGGTGCATACCAATAATTAGATGTTGACAGGCAAGGGAAAATGTCACTTACAGCATTATTAATAATAAAAGGAACCATATCTTCAAAATTTTGCTGCCATTTCATTCTGCAAAACCCAAGCCAATGAAAAGCATTGATACAGTTGGCTGTTGGCTCAACATCATATCCATCTGGAGCACTTTGGCTAACAAAGTTTTGTACATGGATATCCTCCAAATTCAATTTAGCAAGAAAGATCTCTCAGCATATTTGGTAGAACAACCTTTCTACTTTCCTCAATCAATTTGCTTTGTGTGCAACTCTGCATGGTTTTTCTTTTTTATTTATGGATCTGTTGAGTTAACACAGGTTTATCCTTAAAATTAGCACACCATATTAATGAAATTAATTCGGACACTTTTTCTATACTGTATCTACTGCTTACAAGAGTGTTGTCACTGATCCTTTTTGCTGCAATGAATTATTCTCAGTCTTCAACGCTGTACTCACTATTCCTGATCACATTCATAGCATAGATTCAGTATGAATTGCATAAATGTCCCGTATTGTGAAAATACTGATCGTAATATCTCAATCCCTGTTCCTCAAAATGTAATTCTATTTGCAGTATACCAGGGTTTCCTAAATTATCTCCAGATGATGTCTAAGGCTACCCTCATGTTGAATAGTGGGTCTGCACAAAGGCAGGCAATAAAAAAACAGAGTGTATTGTGGGAAGACTCAGATTCCTCTTTTTCTCTCCACTTTTATTCTTTGCTACACCTTGTTAGGATGCTGGAGGAAGACTTTCCATGTCTCCTGTCCATGTCTCATGTCCTCTCCATGTCTCATGTTTCCATGTCTCTTTCCATTGCTGTATGCAATATCTATACTGTTTATCTCTTAGACAACTCTCTTCACTCCACAGTCTCTACTGAAAATAGATAAGATGTGCAGTTCATGATAAACTTGTATAAATGGTACTAATGACTTCTAACTTGATAGCCTAGTACTTCTTTCCCACATTCACAACGACAGAGATTAGTTCCATATATAGTTTTATATTAGTTCCAAGATAGTTTTCACTTGCACCACTGAAATATTACTTCTAGGATCAGTGCTCAGTGTCTTTTGAACGTGCAGTCATGTATTTTTAAAGTTTTACCTTCATGCTGAGTGTTCTAACCTAGGGAGGGGGATAGCCAATTCAATTTCTCATTTCAGTTTCAGTCTAAAGGTATTCAAATCCACACACAATACCTCTTTCTCAAGCCAGCTTCCTTTCAGAGATGTTTTCTAGGCAAAAAGCAAAACTGCAATGACTTACATACCATGAAGTTGAAGCCTCCAATAGCAGAATTTAGAGTTGCATTTGAAGTGTTGTATGGTTAACCAAGAGGTTTATTCTGAATTCAAGCTCCATCTTTCAAAAGCAGAATTCAGCAAAAGAATTCAGTTTTTATTATCTGTACTTACAGAAATGTTTCATTTTAGCCTATGATGTTGATATTACAAGTGTTATTTTTCTCTTCTTTTGCATATGCATGCACATGTGAGTCAAAACATTAATTGGCTAAAACTACAGAGAATTATTACATTAGAAAGAGCTATCCCATTCAGCTTGAGTATTTCATATGCCAATATAAGGAAAGGTAAAACTACTTTACAGAAAGAATGAATTCTTGACAAAGATTTCAACTACTTAGATCAAGCCAGGCTTCCTACAGTTTTCTTTTATGGTAGTAATCAGACTCATAAGAAAGACTGTAAAACTTTGGCAACACAATGAGAGCACAGATGAATTCAAAGCATGATAAATCACCAGGGATCTCACTGAAATGCTTATTATAGCTGAACCAAACGTGTCTGAGCAACTAAAAAATCAAATAAAGTGCTTGTGCATCTCAGGGGAAAAAAACATCAAATGAAGCCTATAAAAGGTAACTAGATAGAGCGGCATCGTTTTCTGCTGCCAGAATACTTCGTTGGCTTCATCAAAAAAACACGTTTTTCCTTTCACAGAAAAATATCGTTTCAGAAGAGGTTGATATGCTATATGAAGTAAATGTCAACTAATAAATGGACGTTATGTTACACAGATTGGGTGTAGGAAGCACTCGGGAGTCTTCCTGACATGAGTTTGCCTCATAGGAAGAAACACACCTGCAGACAGTCTGCCTTCATTTCCTAGTGCTAGAATCCTGCTTGATATGAAATTCTGTTTCAGTTTAATCAATTTCCTACAGTAGAAATCCATGACTTGAGATTTCGTTTTGTTCAGCATTACAGCACTGAGTGAAAAGAAGCTAAAAAGCATAACAAAGTCATATTGTCTATATTTCTTCCTAGCTCCTGCATTTTTTAAAAGCACTGACCTAGCCAGTGATTTTCCAAAGATTTTCCATGTGCTTTTTATGCAAAATATCTATTTTAGAATAGCCCAAATTTTTAGTTGAGGATCATGCCCTGTGGGGTGCCAATTTTCAGAATTCGGATTATCAGTTAAGCACCTAGGCAGGAACCAGCCTTATGAAAATGCTCATCACTCAGAGCAACAACTGATATTCCATCAGCAAATTTTTCAGAGCACTCTTGTACTGGGTTCAGCTGAGGCAGGGTTGATTTTTCCCTTCCTAGTATCTCGTATGATGCCGTGTTTTGGCTTTATGAGAGAAACAATGTTGATAACACACTGATGTTCAGATATTACTGAGCAGCTCTGCACAGAGCCAAGGACGTTTCATTTTCTCAGCTTCCCATCCTGTCCTGCCAGTGAGGGGGCTGAGGGGGCTCAAGGAGGGAACAGAACCAGGACAGTTGATCTAAACTGGCCACAGGGATATTCCATCCCATATGGCATCATGTAAAAAGTATAAAGCAGTGGGGAGTTGGCCAGGAGAGCAGCTACTGCTCAGGGACTGGCTGGGCATTGAATGGAGGCTGGTGAGCAACAGCCTTCAGTCATCACTTGCTGTGTAAATACATATAATATTATTATCATTACTATTATTATTTCCACTTTCTCTTCCTTTTCTCTCTAACTAAATATATATTTTTTATTTAAACACATGAGCTTTACTTTCTTTTGTTGCTTTTTTCCCAATTCTCTCCACAGTCACTCTGAGAGGGGTGAGACTGTATGGTGTTGAGCTTAACTTACTGGGTTAAACTGCATCATCTATGACCCAAACATGAGCTTTTCTCTACATGTGTGACAAGACCTTATTACACTTGTAATCAGTAGTGATTTTGCCACTCACTACAAATGAATCAATCCCAGCAAGAGATGGTATCCCAATAATTGCTTGTAGATGCTGTGCTTTTAAAATGTTTCTGGCTTTGGTGCTCTTATCTGAAAGTTCTCCCTGAGTTTTGTAGACAGTTTTCATCATTATTTACCTTGCAGGAAAAAATAAAAACAAAAAATCCTGTGGTGTTTGAGACATTAAATCAGAACCATAAAATTGAATCACAGCTCTTTAAAATGGGTTTAGTACCCATTATGAATGGGTTTCCTTTTTATTTAGTAAACAATTGGACAAAACTCTACAGAAAAAAATGTAACTGTACATAAAATTCTGGGTTATTTTAGAAAGTCAGCAATGTTTGTAAGGATTGAGAAGTTAGCAGGGTGATAGTGATGATAGAAAATCATGTCATCCTATGGCAAATTAAAAAAGATACATCAACATTTCAAAGACTCAGCCTTACCAGAACTGCAGATTAAAAGCACACTTGTTTCCTGATCCAATACAATCACCCATAGTTTGCACAGTGGGCCCATGCACTAGAATTGAGCCTGTCTCCTTCTGCATGTTTCCTCCCACCAGAATCAAAGACTGCCTGATCTATTTCCTTTAGGACTTAAATATGAGGTCAGATTTTCCAAATTCTGATGACTTTGTTTATTGAAAATCTCTCATAGACGTAACTGTTCTTTTATTGCTATAAATCTTGAAGAAGATCTGTTAATCCTTACATTTGACTAGTAGGTCAGCCTCCCCCAGAAAAGAACGCATTCGCTGAGGCAAAAATCATCTAATAATGCACTAAACAAATGAACTGCTTATATAAAGCTGTTCAGTGGGCATATAGCAGAAACGGATCTCAGTACCCATAGTTCCATTATAACTGGTATTATTTTAACTGATTCTAGAACACACTACTTTAGTCCAGTTTCTAGACCTCTAACTCAAATCTTCTATTTGGGAGTTCTACATTAGGACTGAACTTCATAGAAGTGACAGTCCCATTTCCCAGTTACCAAAAAAATTCTATCAGATGTCATAAAGGCATCTCAAAGGCACATGAAGCAAAATGAATATAATATATACCAAAGCACATTTGCATTGCTTACAGTAGGAAACAGCTTCAGTTTCACCAGTAAGTCACTGGGGACTTCTTTTTCTAGAGAGCATAATTTGCTCTTTGTTAATGAGAAAAATTCCAAGATATTTCAATGTACCAGCAAGTTATGGTCCGAGTTTCACTTTTTAAAGGCTGTTATTAATTACTACTGCAACTTTCTCTCACATCTCTCCATACAGTAGCTGGAGTTGTATTTTGCAGGTGGAAGGCAGTAAATTGTGAATCTGAGATTAAAGAATGCAAATGATAGCATATGTCATGTTTTTTCAGAATATTATGATGTACACAAGACCATTATGCTGCCTGATGTTGTGTTCACAGAATCACAGAATCACAGAATCACAGAATCACCCGGGTTGGAAGGGACCTCAAGGATCATGTAGTTCCAACCCCCCTGCCTAGCAGGGCCACCAAACACACACATTCAGATCAGGTTGCCCAGGACCCCGTCCAACCTGGCCTTAAACACATCCAAGGACGGGGCATCCACAACCTCCCTGGGCAGCCCGTTCCAGGGCCTAACCACTCTCCTTGTAAAGAACTTCCCCCTAACATCCAACCTAAATCTTCCCTCCTTCAACTTCGATCCATTTCCCCTAGTCCTGCTGTTGTCAGCCCTTTTGAAGAGTTGCATAATGTTTGAAGTGTTGCATAATGTTGACAATTTACATGAATTTACATCTCACCACAAAGTTTCTGTTAACAAGCAAGGTCAAAAGAATTCTGTAGGGAATAAGTCCAGGAGAAGAATGCTTCTTCCTAAGTTTATGGAAAATCACAGATGTCTCATACTACACAACCACTCAGTACAATGTGAGCATAAGACACATTTAGTGTAGTTTAGGCATGGTTTTCAAGCTATAAAATTTAAAAAGAATTTGTAGCAGACTGAAACCAGGCCTTATATTCAAAAATTTGTACAGAATATAAGGGGATGGTGGCAGGAAATACTCAATATTAACAAATTGCAGTGAACTGAGAAAAACCTCGTCAGATGGAAATCGTTACTGAGGCACTCATTAATCAGACAACTTCGTACTGTTATGTATTGTATAGAGAGATGAAGCAAGGCAAAATTTTATTAAGTTCTATAAATAATTTTTGTCTCTTATAGATCAATATTTGTGATAACACATTGCCTTTTTAGCTCACTGAAAAGTAGCCAAATGAAAGGGTAAAGAATTTCTGACCATTAAACTACCTTTCTGCACAGAAGTCTTACAGTGTCACAGTCCAATACACTTTGAATCTGCAAAATAATTTCTAAAAGCAAGAACCCTAGACACTCTCCTGACTTCAGTCAGAGTTACCAATCATGGAACCTAGTCATATAACCAATATTCAAAGTATCTCTGTGACACTTTTGCAGAAAAATTGGGCTTTATAACTTTGGACTTCTACATCTCATGAAATAATAGCATTTACTAACAATTTATTTTATATTAGTAAATCACCATTCCAATGAAATTTCATAACTTATAGTATTGGGCATTTAAACTGAGACATGATTTAAGTGAAATCAGGATTTTGTCCAAGAAAATTATTAGGAAACTTTACAGAGTAAAACAACAGCAACATAGCCTTTGTTTCTGAGGAAAAAAAAAGTGATTTGTTCTTAATATGATGAGGCATGATGCTAGAGTATTCCTCTAATAAGTGTAATAATTTCATATCTGAGCAACAAAAGATAAAATTCGCATTTTGTAGGAACTATCTATAAGTTAACTTTTAAGTTGATGCTTCTTTTTAACTTGATGAAAACAACAAAGACACAGAGCTCTTGGAATGATTCCAGAGGAGGGCACTAAGATGATGCAAGAGGCTGAAGCACCTCTGCTATGAGGAAAGGTTGAGGGAACTGAGCTTGTTTAGCTTGGAGAAGAGAAGGCTCCAGGGAGACCTCATTGTGGCCTTCCAGTACTTGAAGGGAGCGTATAAACAGGAGGAGAACGCCTGTTTGTGAGGGTGGACAGTGATAGGAAAAGGGGAGTGGTTTTAAACTGATTTAGGGGAGGTTTAGGTTAGATATTAGGGGGAAGTTTTTCACACAGGTGGTAAGGCACTGGAACAGGTTGCCCAAGGAGGTTGTGGATGCCCCATCCCTGCAGGCATTCAAGGCCAGGCTGGATGTGGCTCTGGGCAGCCTGGGCTGCTGGTTGGTGACCCTGCACATAGCAGGGGGTTGGAACTGGATGATCTTCGAGGTCCTTTTCAACCTAGACCATTCTATGGTTCTATGATTATTGTAGTAAATTAAGGATTTTGGCAAGTTTGTTATACATTTTCGTATTTCAGATGTACATCTGTGCCTGGCTCTAGCATAGGAGGAAAGAGACTTTTTCAGAGATAAAAGCACATAATTTGAGAACTGTGAGTAATCTTGCTTTGTTTTGCTTTGTTTTATTTTGTTTTTAAGCTCCCTCCAGACTGGTAAGTGATTGACAGCATTACTGTCTCATTTCTTATTGGTACAGTTGATTAATCTGGTAATTCTGTTCAAGCTGGCACAGTACATTGCTGAAAGGAATAAAATAAAAAGAGAATCATGATAAAAAATCACCATCTTACCATCACTGCAGATGTGAATGACAGACAGAGAGAAATCCACACTGATGAACTATTGTGTATTTCATGGTGACACGGCGACTGTAGCTGAAGTGCACACTGCACTGTAAAGCAAAGAATACTACCACAGTTTAAGAAATATTAAACTAAGCCACACGAATGGACAGCCTTGAAAGCACAGACAGTCTGTCTGTGATGGGTATGTAGCAACTGGGAAATTGTTATTGCGTTGAATCAGTCATAGATATAAAGAAATTTCTACATTCTCTCTTTTCTACTTAACCAGATTGCTCTTTGTGAAAATAGGAAGCAAAACTGGGGGCCATTTTAACAGTGACATTTTTCTCTTGATTCTTTGAAAAGAAAAGGTGCACCTTTTCTCCAGTGCAAAAAAATAATCAGTTCCTGAATCTGGATACCTCAAAGATCTAAAAAAATATAGTACAACTTTGCAGAAAAACAGAATAATTTGTATACAGCGCTAAGTATCAATTCAGGATTAGTTGTAGGGCCTGACAGCATTCACTTTTTTTTTGTTGCTGATTTGGAACCACTAACCTGCAACAAACAAAACCACAGACCAATTGCAGCTAAGGTGGCTAATAGTTTTAGACTGCAGGAAAAGCAGACCCCAAAACTTTTGATTTATTTACAAATGTAGCACCCCCAAAACTCAAGCGTGGCACTAAATGTGGCCTTTATAATGGGTGTTATTATTCACTACCACAGATCCTGAAACATCCACAGAATTAACATATGTTTTGGCTCCATACTCGTTAGGCCCACAGAGCATATTTTATTTCTGTACTTTAGTCCTGTTTTGGAACTTTAAAGGTGTGAGGGGATTTTCTATATTTTAAATCATCTAATGTAATTCAAAATCATATTAAAACACTGAAATGATTTCCAAAATCTGTTCTCTCCATTTTATGTAAGCATCCCTCTAGCTGTTGCACATATTACAAGTAAATATAATAAGATGGTGCACCACTGCGCCAGCATTTATTGCTACTAATAAGACAGAATTGCTACACATCATGATTTTTTTTCTTCTAAATGTTCATTTAACACTTCACATTCTGCAGCTTGACCACCACCCATTTCTACAAGTTTTTAAGGCATTTATCTCCATTTGCTTTATTGTACACAGACTGCAGTGCAACATATTTAACAGGGACTGGGCTGGCAGTAAACTCAATCTTGTCTAGGGGACTACATACAGTTCATAGTGACCCAGATCCACAAGATACTTCACTATTTTTATTTTCCAGAAGCTAAATACTGAGCAAAAGCTACACTGAATCAACAACATATTACTTGTCCATACCTATTTAACATCTAGATGATTATATTGTACAGTTTAAAAAAGAAAAAGTAATTACATTTTTTTAAAAAGAAATCTACATTTCTTTCCCCTAATGAAACAAAACTCTGCTAATTAATTAATGGGATGTTTCACAGTAATACAGAATTAGTGTATCCTAATCTGTACATTAGGGCTCTGCAGCAGTAGAATAAGAAAATATTTCCAGAAATATTTGATTAGATTTTGAGAAATGTCTTACTGACAAGAGAAGATAACAAGGTTAGAAGCAGTGACCATGTCCTATTACAAAATATTCTATTGCCCTAAAAATGAAAACAGTGAAAGAGAGCAAGAGAGGGTGTAAGAAAGGGAGGGAGGGAGGGAGGAAGGAAGAAAGGAAGGAAAATGAGAAGTATTTTTCTGGCTGTGGAAGATGAAATTAAAATTAAAGCAAAAGCTAGTATCCAGTGGTCAAACATATGCTATGGTTCAATTACAAGAATGAACAGCGTAGTGTCTTCCCCATGACTGGGGTAGCAGAGATTTGTATCTGTAAAGGAACAGCAGCATCAGATTCTGTCAAAGCTAGGCTCCTTACCTCTTTGGTTCAAGGCGTACAGAAAGCAAGGGGGTCTACTCTGAACCTTGTGGCTCAACAGGAGTGCTTCCTGTATGTGTGTGTTTAATCCAGCCCTCTACGCAATAAATAATCAAGTGTATCCAGCTATCTTGAATCTTGTTAAGTCAGTGTTAAATCACTACATTATGTCTATACTATGCCAATAAATGTGTCCTAGCTTTTCTTTTATGAGTGCAGTATAGCATAGCTGTTTCCATCTGTGACAACCATAATCTTTCTGGATTTCAATAAGTCCTTTGATACTATCCATGGCATCATTCTGAACAGTGTCCATCTGTGAGGCAAACGAGTTCATGTTTTGCTGGGTGATGAACTGGCTCAAAAATATTGCTCAAAGGGTTTTAGTAAATGGGGCTGCATGTGGCTGGTGGACAGTCACCAGTCATGTTCCCCACAGCTCAATTCTAGGGCCTGCACTTCTTAACATCTTTAATGTAGGACGTAGGAATGAAATCCATTCTCAGCAGGATGCTAAACTGGGAGGTGCTCTTGAATCCATAGAGGGATGAGAGGCTTTGAAATAGGATTTAGATACGTTGGGCCATTCAGCAATCATCAACATCGTGAAGTTCAACAAAGGTAAACACCACGTTCTGCACGTGGAATTCAATATTATTGGACACAGGCACAAACTGGGAAATGAGTAGCTGTAGGGAAGCAGAAAGGAATTCAGGGTGCTGAGTGACAGCAACTCAGCATAAGCCAGCAATGTGCCCTGGCAGCCAGCAGGGCAGATTGCATCTTGGAGTACATTAAGCACAGCGGGATCAGCCAGTCAAAAGATTCTTCTGCTAGATTTAGCATTGATATGATCTCACTTTGAATATTGTTTGTAGCACTGGTGTTCTGATATAACGAGGATGTCAAGGGCATCCAGAGGAGGACAATTAAGCTCATATGAAAGGGGTGGAAGGGGTGCACTAGGAGGAGAGACTAAGGACACTTCAATTGTCTGGTATGGAGAAAAAAAGGGTCAGAGGAGACTTTATGGCTGTCCACAGCTTCTTGAGCAGAGGAAGTGGACACAGAGGTGGCAGTCTATTGTCAGATCTGTCAAAGTGGCACAAAGCTGCACCAAGGAAGGTTCACACTAGATGTAAGGAAAAATGTCTCCACTCCGAGGGTAGTCATACACTGGAACATGCTTCCTACGGAGGTGGTTAATGTCACATGCCTATCAGTGTTCAAGACACATTTGGACAATGTCTTCAAAAATATATTTTTTGTTCAGTCCTGAAGCAGTCAGGCATTTGAGCTGTGCGAAGAGGAACTGTCTTGAGCTGCAAGTTGTTCCAAAAGTAAACATTTCCTATTTATTTCTGTGCAAACTACAACAGCTCTCCTCTCTTCATTACAAAGTATTGCTTCATCGTGAGAATATGATTACTCTTCATTTTGTGTAATGAAATACATTTTATGTTTTCTATACTTGTACTTTTTTTTTTTTTTAAAGAATATGATTTTATCCGAATCAGAGAATCACAGAATCATTAGATGCTTTGGGTTGGCAGTGACTTAGTGATCATCTAGTTCAAACTTACCTGCCATAGGCAGGGACTTACTCCTAGATCAGGCTGCCCAAAGGCCTATCCAACATTGCCTTGAATGGAATAGGACATCGACAAATTCTTTGGGCGACCTGTTCCACTCCCTCACTCCCTTATGATAAAGAATTTCTTTTGAATACCTACCTTCCATTAGTTCACATCCATAACCCCCTTAATACTCCCCAGCTTTCTTTAAAGTGCCCTTTAAGAACTGGAAGGCCACCGTAAGGTTTCCTGGGAGTCTTCTCTTTTCCAGGTTAAACAATTCCATTTATCTCAGCATCTCTTCAAAGAGATCCTTATCAACCTCCTCTGGACTCATTCTAATAGGCTAATTTTCTTCTTTGCAGACACCCCTGGAACAGAATGCACTGGTCTTGATGGGGTCTCACGAGAGTGAAGTAGAGGGGGACAATCATCTCCCTTGCCTTACTGGTCATGCTTTTTATGCAGCCCAGGATACAGTAGGCTCCTGTGCTGAAAGTAAACACTGCTAGCTTATCTGCAGTTTCTCATCAACCACTATGACATGTATCAAAATTGTTTTCTTATTCAGTTATTATCATATTTATATATTTATATATTTATATATTTATATATTTACATATTTATATATTTTTTTTTTTCTCAAAAATTTCTAAAAAAGTGTTTTTTAAAAAGTAATTTAATAATCTTCAGGAAGAATACGAAATATGGAATTAGAAATGATTACCCTAACCACTGTCTGTAAAATATCTGTATGTGTGTGGAGCTCCTCTGACAAGAACTGGAAAAAGATAGTTAACTGCTTGATCATATTTTATGTTCATTTCTACAACAGCATGTGCACTGAGCGCAATTTAGACACCTATAGTTAACTCATTAAAAATAAAAGTTTTAATTTTAGAAACTCTTATAGTAAAACTAATGGTCCTGGAATAATGACTTTTCGAAATTAAAGATGAAAATCATTTTATTAAAGTTAAAAAGCAATGGTGCAACATACTTTTCAACACATCTGTGAAGACCATGGGGTTTGCCTCACAATACAACTTCTGTTTAGAAATTCTTCATAGCAAAAATCTAATATGTAGATTTTTGTAAGTAACTAGTTGCAAAACAAGCATTCTGAGCTCCGGGCTTATTCAAGCAGAGTGACCTGAACCTTCTATTCTGCTAACAAACTGACAGCTGTATTTTCCCTTATATAGATCTGAGAAATAATTCTGTTACAGCTGATGCTCTTGCTAACAAATTAAGCCCATTAACAAAATACAACTACTGTATAATTTCAATTAAACGTGTGAAGAAAGTGAGACCACATGCTGGTGCACTGAAATGCATCTCCTCAGGAATCAAGGTCTAAAAACATGGGATGGATTTTGTCCTGTAGTAGAGGAAGAGGGAATGTATGACTTCCATGTCCAGAAGCCACATAAAACATCAGAATGGGCAACCAACTCTTTGAAACTTCTATCTAGAGTCACCAGAAGCAAATCACTATCTCATAATTGCTTTGATTATAATGACTATAATAATTTATATTGTGATGGATGTAAAAAGATGAGATAAGAAAGGGTAAGTTATGCCAAAAGATAACACGACTACTTGGAAATCAGATCTTGTTCTGTTTCTACAGTATTCAGTCAGGTTACTGCTTCAGAAATAAACCTTGTTTCCTCTTCAAACTCTATTTAGTACTGCACTTTTCCTACAACTTATTTATAAACAATGGAGGGCAGGTGAGAGTGCTGGCTGTGCAATTCTTATTCATCACATCTAAGAATTTCTGAAATCTCCTTAGGTGACTGTGGTCACCTAATTAGGAAATTAGCATCAAGCATGCTGAAATTCCTCTGCAAATGAAGTTCTTGGGAATTCATTCCATTTAGGAATGATTCAGCTAAGATTATCAGTTTATTCCATATACTTCAGTGCCACTCTTTCAATAACTCAGTGTTCTAGGAAGATGAACAGGCCTGCACGTGCAAGTTTTTCACACTGCTGGTTTCTTCTCTCTCTTCTAGATCAGACTTTCATAGTTAGTGCGGAATAATTGTTCTGTGTTACACTTAGCAAATCAAAACATGCCCCGTGTTAGTTTGGAGTTTAAAATAAATAGAAAAAGATGAACTATGTTGTAAGGCTTTTTGATCAATAATATATTGACAATCTTCTACTTTCAAAATTCATTTTTCCACTGTTGGAAAAAAAGAAATCTAAGAAAATAACACCATTCATTTCAGCAGAAATGCAAGTCTGTAATAGTATAAATGACATATCTCCAGATTGGTGCGTGCCTCATATAATAGATCTGCAGTAAAGGAAGTCTAATCCTTGAGAATTTATTTGAAGAAAATCCATCAGGTATAATACTGAAAACACTCTGTCAACATCAAATGTGACACCCGGCCTGTCTAAAGTGTGCGTAGTCAAAGTCAGGGATATTTTTATAAAAATGACTTCTTTCTGAGAAGCCAGAAGGAAAAACCTGCAGAAGATTTCTACTTCAGGGAGGTACAAAAATGTTTTTCTTTACCTTAAAAAGATGAAGATTTTTGTTAACCATAATCTTCTTCAGAAAACTTTTCTGTATGCTATCAATGCCATGTTTTGATCTAGGGCTTTGCAATCAGCATCTACAAGACTTCTTGCAAGGAAGATACTTGTTATACATTTCTTATTATATCTATTGAAAATAGAATCTTTCACACAAAAAGTAAGAAACAATGATTTTCCTTTATGTTCTTTTTTGTTAAACATGTTACCCCATGATTGGATCTGAGCTGAATAAAAAGATTTCTGGAAAGAAATGGTATCTACCATTATTTGAATGCAAGGTTTTCTCAATATGTTCCCAACTAGTTATTTTGAATGTTTTTCTCAACTAATTGGGAAAAACAAACAAACAGGTGGCTTACAAGATCCAGAGGTTTTTAGAACAGAAATGAAAAATTAGTTTTTTCCATAGTCTTCTTATATTCCTGAATGTTTTTAAATTAAAAAGGTTTCGGTTAATATTTATGTAAATGAGTAATACATGGTATTTCCCTAATATGATTAAGAAATTATTGTTGTTTTACCTGCCAAGCACCATACAGCCATTCACTTACTCCCCCACTGTGGGATAGGGGAGAGAATCCGAAAGAAGGTAAAACTCATAGATTGAGGGAAAATCTGTTCAGTAGCATAGAAAAGGAAAGGAATTAGAGTAACAGCAAGTAATGATAAAAGAAAATGTGATACAAGTGATAAAAATGCAATTGCTTACCACTTGCAGACCAATGCTCAGCTGGTATCTGAGCAGGGGCAGCCTGCCTGGCCAGCTTCCCCCACTTCTATTGTCCAGCATGACAGTAGAATATGGTATGGAATATGACCAGGGATCTCTAGCCAATTTATGTCAGCTGTTCTGATTCTGTCCTCTCCCGGCTTCTCTTGTATCCCCAGCTCCTCACTGGCTGAGCACTGTGTGTAAAAAGTAGAAAAGTCCTTGTCTTATTATAACCACTGCA
This sequence comes from Centrocercus urophasianus, assembly GCF_019232065.1. NCBI lineage: Eukaryota > Metazoa > Chordata > Aves > Galliformes > Phasianidae > Centrocercus > Centrocercus urophasianus. Next base: position 1,823,328 of record NW_024884733.1, on the reverse strand, counting down.
CAGCAACATATAAAACATTGCTGTGTTATCAATGTCATTCTCATCCTAAATCCAAAACACATCACCAGACCAGATACCATGAAGAAAATTAACTGTATTCCAGACAAAACAAGGACAGCAAATAAGAATACAATGGAAATAAGAAAACTCAAGCAGTTTTGTTCATGAATTAGAAGGAAGTAGGAGATCATAGAATCATAGAATCATAGAATGGCCTGGGTTGGAAGGGCCTTTGAAGACCATCTAGTTCCAACTCCCCTGCTGTGGACAGAGCTGCCACCCACCAGATCAGGCTGCCCGGGGCCCCATCCAACCTGGCCTTGAACACCTCAGGGATGGGGAATCCACAGCTTCTTTGAGCAGCCTGTTTCAGTACTGCATCACCTACTGAGTAAGAAATTTCCTCCTAATATCCAGTTTAAATCTCCCCTATTTTCATTTAAAACCATTCCCTCTTGTCCTACTACTATGTGCATGTGTAAGATGTGGTCTCCCTCCTGTTTACAAGCTCTCTTTAAGTACTGTAAGGGGTGCATATGCAAATTATATCATTGCAATTAAATTCCTGTAAATGTTATCAAATGAACAATTTTCTTAGGGGACAATGCCTACCAATGAGAAAAACACAGAAAATACAAATTTATAACATGCAGCATTTCCAGGAAAAAAAATAACTGCTCGAACATAAACACTATACAAAGGAGCAAGCTTAACTCTTTTAACATAAAAATCTACTTATGTGTATCATGGCAGCGTAGGTTAACTGTCCAAAACCAGGCCTGATTTAGACATCAGACATTGCGCCTCTAGAAGTAGTTTGGGTATGTGCTTTCCACCAGTGCTGTATTTTACCATTTATGTGCAATTCAGTCACAAATGTATTCAAACATTTTAAATTGCAAATCTGGGAAAATGTATGGCATCACGTAACAGTCAACTGTACTGTCAAACAGGGCACATATAAAAATCACAGAAGCATAGAATCATAGAACCATTAAGGTTGGAAAAGACCACTAAAATCATCTAGTCCAAATATCTACCCATCACCATCATCACTAAGCCATGTCACTCAGTGCCACCTCTAGCCTTTTCTTGAACACCTCCAGGGACAGTGACTTGACCATTTCTATGGGCAGCCTGTTCCAATTCATTACCACTCTTTATGAGAAAGAAATTTTGGCTAATATCCAAACTTAACCTCCCCTGGCAAAACTTAAGACCATCATCTCTTGTCTTATCACTGATACCTGGGAGATGAGACAAACTGCCATCTCACCTTTCACAGGTTGCAGAGAGCAATGAGGTCTCCCCTGAGCTTCCTCTTTTCCAGACCAAAAAATCTACTTTCCTCAGCTGCTCCCCATAAGACTTATGTTCAAGACCCCTCACCAGATTTGTTGCCCTTCTCTGAACATGTTCCAGGTCCTCAATGTCTTTCTTGTAGTGAACGGCCCAAAACTGAACAAACTCAAGGTTTGTCCTCACCAGAGCTGAGTATAGGGGGACAATCACCTCCCTGGTCCTGAGGGCTGCACTATTTCTAATACAAGTCAGGATGTTCTCAGTCTGCAAATGTCAGCACACTGCTGGCTCATGTTCACAGGCTGACAACACTCTCAGATCGTTTTCCTCTGTGCAGCTTTTGAGCCACTCCGCCCCTAGTTTGTAGTGTTGACTGGGGTTGTCATGGCCAAAATGCAGGGCCTGGTACCAGATCATATTAAAACTCATATAATTGGCCACAGCCCAGTGACCCAGCCTATCTAGATCTCTCCGTAGAGCCTTCCTACCCTCAGGAAAATTTACACTTCTCAGCTTGGTGTCATCTGCAAATTTACTGAAGATTCACTCAATCCCCTCATCCAGATCATCAATACAGTTATTAAACAGGGTCAGCCCACTACTGACCTCTGAGGAATACCTCTCATGACTGATTACCAGCTGCATTTAGTTTCATTCACCACCACTCTCTGGGCCAGGACACCCAGACAATCTTTTTTGCCATCAAAGAGTATATCTCTTTATGCCATGGGCTGCCAGCTTCTGCAAGAGAATGCTGTGGGAGACTGTACCAAAGGCTTTACTACAATCCAGGTAGGTCGCATTCACAGCCTTTCCCTCATCCACCAGGTGTGTCAGCTGGTCATAGAAGGAGATCATATTGGTCTAGCAGGAACTGCCCTCTATGAACCCCTGTTGGTTAGGTCTGATCTCCAGGAAGTCCCACACATGCTGTGTGATCACAGCCACATATTCTGCTCCATGAAATTCTTTGATTCTCAAGTCAGGCTGACAGGTTCTCTGGACCTTCTTTTCTAACTCTTCTTGTAGATAGGCAACACATTAGCAAGTCTCCAGTCATGTGGGACCTCCCCAGTTGACCAGGACTACTGATAAATGGTGGAAAGTGGCTCGGCAAACACTTCTGTGAGCTCCCTTGGTACTCTCAGGTGGATCCCATCTGGACTTGTGACAGTCCAGGTGGAACAGCAGGTCACTGTTTCCTCCTGAATTGTGAGGAGCTTATTATGCTCCCCATCTCTGTCCTCCAGCTCAGAGGGCTGAGTACCCTGAGGATAACTGTTCTGACTATTAAAGACTGAAGTAAAGAAAGCACTGAATATCTCAGCATTTTCCTCATACTTGGTGGCAATGTTGCTACCACATCCAATAAAGAGTGGAGGTTCTCCTTGGCCCTCCTTTTGTTTTCGTTGTAATTATGAAAAGACTTTTTGTTATCTTTTACAACAGTGGGCAGTTTAAATTCTTGCTAGGTCTTTGTCTTTCTAATTTTCTCTCTGCATAACCTAGCAACATCCTTGTACTCTTCATTGAGTTGTCTTCCCCTTCTGGCGAAGGTGATAGACTCTCTATTTATCTTGGAGTCTCAGAAAAAGCTACATAATTACAAAAATTAAATATTTTGCATTTAGTGTTCACAAAATAGTGTTTAGGATTTTTGTTGCTGATTGATTTAGCTGTGTTAGATGATAGACTTTTTTTCCTCTTTCTGTGCCCTTATGGCATGCATATCTATATTCAGTTGGCAAATCTTGTAAAATACAGTCCTCTGTTTTGCCAGCAAATATTTTCTTCAGTAATTGAATAGATATCTTTTTAGCTTGGTTTATCATACCCTAAAATGATATCCTGAAACTTATCCTTTGGATACCTTAAGAGCACTTGATTACATCAGACAAAAGCATTTAATTGTCTCCAAGATACTAAAATATTAAAACAAGGGAAGTTACTATAGTCATATCTTCTTCTTTTATGCCAAATGAACTTTTACTCACTTTCATAAAAAGTGAGAAAGACATTATTTAGGACAATAGGGTTGGATTTTCTGTGACAGATAATTATCTTCTTTATCTTCATATTTTTCAGAAAAAAAGTACACCTTTAACTCATGCAAATCAATAAGGGAATAAATTTAAAATTTACAGTAATATTTCTTTTAAGTGTTTTGACTAGAAAAAGCTGTTTTTATTTTATTTGCTTCCCTTAATGTTTAGCTTGAGTTATATGGGCAGAAGGGACAAGTGAAAGATGAAGAAATGTTTATAAAGACAAGGAAAAAAGGGAAGAGTACTGAGTAGAAAGAAACCTTTCTCTGTTAGGTACAGGGACATTGCTACGTACCTTCTTCATAGCTGGGGCGGCTGAATAACATAACTGCTGAAGAGCAGAGACTGAGAATCTGCACAAAATTACTGAGGAAACAAGCTTTTTCTAATTGCATTAAATTCTTTGAAGGATTAGGGATTAGAATACTGCAACAGCGATACAGTGTTTCAACAGTGAACAGTGTTTTAACTTAAGACAACTATCAATTGTTGAAACATTTCTCAGATATTTTAGGTAGAAAAAATCTCTACTGTGAGGAAAGTGCATACAACAGCAAAACTGTTTACTGTTGCTTTTACGACATGCTATAGAAAACAACAATTAAAATAATAGGACTAGATAATTCAAGTAACAAAGACTTTAGGGAATACAAATGTCTTGGTCATCATCTGGATTTTAAAATTGATATTGCCAAATCAGGACTAATTCAAATACTTCACAGACTTTAAATTCCAGGCTTCATATCCATATATAATCATCATTCATTATCATTCTTTTTTTTATCTTGTCTCTGTGTTTTAGATTTTCTAATGATGCTGGTGTTTTATTAATGAATAGCTAAAATTAACCGTTGGACAGTAAAATTCTACCAAAACCTTCAATGTACTACATATTGAAAACAGTTTCATGTCCTCAGTTCATGGCCAAAAGAACTTAAGTTCATACTCATACACATACATTTTTTACCTTCACTACCCTTAGAAATTCATTAAAATGTGCAATTTGGTGTGCAGGTACCGAGCATTTGAGGTCTGATTTCAGGGGACTTGCCCACAATAACACACCATATCTCAGATAAGCTGTTCAGACATCACATATAATTTGCCTTCTATCATTTGCCTTTTCGCCTCCTTTACATTTGCAGTCTTACCAACACTTGTGACAGAGCCTTCTTTCTGCATCTCCAGACTTAGGGCATCTTGCTCAATTCTCTCATCTCACAGCTAACTTAATACTTTCCAGAAGCCATCTTAAACAATTCTTTGAGAGGCCTGGAGCACATCTCTTATGAATGAAAGGTTGAAGGAGCTGGGCTTTTTTTATCCTGGAGAAGAGAAGGTTCTGGGGCGACTTTGCTGTAGCCTTCCAGTACCAGAGGGAAGGTTATGAGCAGGACCAACTCTTACAGTCTGATAGTGAAAGGACCAGGCAGAATGGCTTTAAACCTGAGGTGGGGATATTTGGGTTGGATGTTAGGAGGAAATTCTTCACTCAGAGAGAGATAAGGCCCTGGCATAGGCTGCCCTGAGATGTTGTAGATGCCCCATGTGTGGAGGAGTTCAGGTCCAGCCTGGATGGGGCCCCAGGCAGCCTGCCATAATATGACTGTGATTTGCCAATTCGAGCATATGTGGAAGGTAGAAAATATAACCTGCTATAAAAGTTAATTAGTATGAATTTGGAATATCTTTTCTGTTAGTCAGGCCATTCAAGTCAGTTAAAATTAGTGTGAGCTAGAAACCTACAAAGATGACTGTGAAAATGCCACTTGGATTCTCCCAAGAACTGTGTTTGCAATGAATCATTTAATTCACCTTGGACTCCTTATAATAAGGTTACACTGTGCAATCTTGAGGACATGAGTCTTTCATTATCTCTGAAATTATAGCACAACAGAATCATTTTTTAACAAGTTTACAATAACTACTCAGAACATCGGTTTGAGAGCACACTAGATTTAGACAGTAAGTTTTGGGGAAAACACGAAATTTAGTAGCTACAAAAAGACAAAAATGGTATTGTAGTTATCACCAATATCACAGTGCCTCATCAAATAAGATATAGACTGTTTCTCTTTATTTTTTTCCAATTGAATTTATGCAAGCATTTTCCTGGTTAGTATGCGGTGGAGTGGCACCTGATCTGTAATTACCTTACCTAAATAAATATTAAGCAAACAGCTTCAAAATCTTTTTTTCCTCAATTCTTGAAAATTCTAAAACTTACTCCAAGTAGAATACGTTTTTTTTATTTCATTTTATTAAAAAAAAAAAAAAAAAAGATTTTAAACGATGTGAAACTGAAACTGATAACCTTGATAACCTAGGAAACTGAAAACACATACAAGAACTGCATGTTGTTTGTAGAAATTGACCATCAGATTTTTTATCTCTGGTGAACAAGCCTCTGTAGCATTTCTTATTTGCCAGCAGAAATGAATTATTTAAAGCCATTCTTCTCAGTAACGGCTGTTCAGTTCAAGTGTATTGTAAATAGAAGTGTCAAAAACTGCTAGAATCTGTTAGCTTCGTGAGGCACTACTGATGCCCTCTGTAGCTCTGAAGGACAAGGAGAAAATCCAAAACGAAAAGTACACTAATATTTTTCAAATGCAGGTTTATCTCAAGAGCACAGTGCCAGCAGAAGCTCAAGTTCATTTACTGATTAACTGAAAAATCAGAAGTATCACAGGAAAAGTGTTTTTAAAATGGCCTTTGACTCCCAAATTTTTTCAGAATTTTAGTTGCTGTGAATAATGGGAATAGATTGCCAGGACTAGGAGGATTTGAAAACGTTCTTTCAGAAATTATGACAGGATTGATAGCAATCTATTTAAAACATTGAAACAAGTAATAATGAAAATGTTTCTTTCCCCCCTCCCCCTCTCCTCCACTGGTATATAAGTTTTGTTTCATGCCTTGTACTCATGTTGTTTTGTGCCAACATGAAATAAAGCACAACTGGAAGCTGATCATTACATCCCTGGAGTATCTGTAAAAATTAGAGCCCATGTCTCATAAAATTCAATACAAACTTCTACAAATTTCACCAAAATTCCTCCCTATTTAGTTTGTGTTATACATTGACCAAAAACTTGACACACCATTTTACTTTCACTGCATATATTCAAAGCTTTGCATATAGAGATGTGAAAGAAGACAAGCAAGCAAACAAACATCATCCTCATTTTAAATCTATATTAATATTTTTTCATATACTGCAATTAACTTTCTAACATTAATCTTTTGGTGTTGGTTCTGAGAGGGGTTTGGGTGGGAAATGGGGGGTGGCACCACTGTGGGACTGTGGGGCATCTGGGTAGGGTGAAAGCCAGTGTTGGGATGTGTAGGTCCTGACCTCTGTGGTCCTCTAGGGGTAGCGAGAAGGGACAGTGAAGGGAAAACGATGTCATCCATTAGTTTTGAACCCCAGTACTGAGAAGTTCATGTTCTGACTTCCATGACCGGTTCTGAATACTGGAGACAAAAAAAGAAGGGGCAGGAGAAGAATCTGATCTTCTGTTTTACTCAAGCCTATACTTTGATTGACTGTGGACTCATGAAAAGTTGCCTTTAATGTATTTTAAAGATATTATAGGTAGGGAAAAGTATATTAAAGAAACAGGAATACTAGTCTTGTTAACAGAATGTTAATCCTTCCATGTACTGAAAAACACATAACTACAACAGAAATAATTACTGAAAAATATCAATATAACTAAAGTTTTGTGGGGTTTGTTTGGTGTTTTTTTTTTTGTTTTGTTTTGTTTTCTCCCTGCAAAACCTAGAAGATCCTAGCTCAATCCCAAACACCAGCATAAAAAAAAGTATTCTCAGATCATAACATGCAGGTACCCACTGAAGAAATGAGAGTGCAAAATATTCTTCTGCTAACCTTAATGGAAAAAGTTCGTTCCTCTATGAGACTTAAATCTCAGAACTTACAGATCAGCACTTAAATAATGGGAGAACACAATCACTCACGATCTGCAAAACATCTAAGTGACTTTCTCAGAATCATAAATAATCGTATAGCACAGTCACGGAGAGAATCCAATTCTCTGTGCACTTACAGCTTTATCTAAAACTCGCCTCTTCTTACATTTCCCTGATCTTTTATGTAGTATTTCTAAAATATAAAAGATATATTCAACAGACAATAGTGTGCCACAGAACAAAACAATCTTATCCCACTTGCCGACCCTCCATGCACACTGGAAGAGCAGGATTTTGATATAAAAATGAATCAGTCTCAAAGCAGAGCCAGCATTTTTCTCTTCCTTCACTCAGATGTTCCTCCCCAATGTGCAACTGGTTGTTGATATTACTGAAAAGAGAGGCTTTGTGCACTCAGTTTAGATTTAAGATCCTGCTTTCTCCATTGCCTAGTATAAGCATCTCCTACTTTCATTCACATAAAAGCCTGTTCAGAAGAAAGAATTTTATGATAAAGTCCTCTGCTCCTGATTTTTCAAAGGTCCAATGTCTGAATAACTTCATATTTATTGTAGAGAAGGTGTGTTGCCTTCCTTCTATGACTGAAATAGATCATCTTAAAAAGAAAATGTCTTTAAATTATTTTGCTGTAGGCAAAACCCATATTTTCATCAGAAACTCTCGCATCTGGGGTTACTTGCTTTCAGATGTTTGGGGCAGAGGTCTGGAATACTAGTTCCACTTCCATCCATTATTTCTAGTCATTGTTGCACCACAGTAGATGACAGAACTGGACAAATTACAGTACTGTCTTCCATACAATATTTGCATGACTGTATTAAATTATTTAATTGGACCGGTTAAAGAGGCACTACTTCTGGTCAAGTGGTCAGAACTTATTATTAATTTTCTTTTCAATGAAAATCAGAGAAAATTAATGGTTTTGACTGCAATATCATTTCTTTAGGTGCACCAGTGGTGTAAACATTGATAAGACTGACAAAAGAAGAAATAGACAAAAAGTGGTGTGATAATAACTCAGATATAAACCAGGGATTGTAGCCACAGAAAACAATAAGCTAAGCGTCTGAATTTTATAGCCTATGTACATCATCACATGTTAACTGATTTAATAGCACACAATATTAAATCTTTTGCATCCTAAAACCACCCACTACAAGGAAAGAAGTCGCAGCTAATTCCATTCTATACTTTACGGAGTACTTTAAGAAACAGAAATAAGTAAGAAAGAGTGAGACTCTTAAGTGGTTGAATTCCAGGGTAGATATGATGACTGCTTATGCACCTGACTCTAGAACATCATAGACTGAAGCCACTTTTTTTTTTTTTTTTTTTTTTTTTGACAAATTGGTTCTCTCACTTTTATCATGGATAAATATTCTGTAAATTTATAAATGAACACTGAAAAGCTAAAAACTTCTATCTCCTATACGAAATGAAGCTTATTTCCTACCTTGCTAATTTCCTGTTGCCCCAGCAACACAAACTTATGACAGCTCAATACACGTTTCTTTCCTAGAGCTTGATACTATTCTAATGCATAGCTTATTTGTCTCTTATGTAAATGATCAGTAAACAGTAAATTTCTTACAGTTTGCTTAAAAATACTTTGTATCTCTGCGAGGTCATTCCTACTAGATTGTAATGCTTATTTCACTTAGTATGACATGTTTTTTCCACATGCAGTTTTCTGATGGTTGCATCAGTCTTTAATTTATTTACAGTTTGTGCTTTTATAAATTGAAATCTACTTTGTGCCACTGGCAGACACAACCTATTATGTACATGTATATACTGTACGGTTAAGACATGAAATATATTTAACTAGCATGAGACATTTACTGTATTCACCAATATACTATATTTAAAACAATTATATTAAAAATTCAGAATTATAAGAAAAATAAAGGAACATAGATTGATGAGCATATTGGGCCCAAACTGCAAAATACACTTAGGAATATTTATTTGAAGAAAAGTAATTTCAGTAATTGTGCATTTGTCACTCTTCCATGAGCTTTTAAAAACATTTGAGAACACAAAAAAAAAAAATTGTTTGTTTATGGAGAATTGCTAAAAATATTTATGTGAATATCTACTAACAAGAATATCCAAGTAACTCATGCAGATGACTTAAATGCTTTTGCAGCACTATCCATCAGGAAGTAAAAGCATCATGAATTGAAGTCTATAAGAACTGAGAGAATCCCTAATGAAAATTTTGCCATCGCAGAAGTGCTTGGTTCAAAAACCTGATCCAAACAACTTTACTTAAAATAAAACTGAGGAATAAGTTCTGGAGCAAAGTCTGCAAAATAAAAACAGCTCATCAGGTTCAGTGAATTCACAAAGCACTTTATGTAGCTTACATCTTGCAAAAGTAAACAATTCTTTTTGCCAGTTATCTGAGCTCTGCATCTTCAGTAGTATGTCTTCAAAATGACTGTACCACAGAATCACAGAACGACAGAATGTCCAGGGTTGGAAGGGACCTCATGGATCACGAAGCTCCAACTCCCCCACTACATGCTGTGCCATCAACCTCCCTATTTAATACTAGACCAGGCTGCTCAGGGCCCCTTCCAAGCTGGCCTTGAACACCTCCAGGGCAGTTGTTCCAGCACCTCACCAATCTCATAGGAAAGAACTTCCCCCTGACATCCAACCTAAATCTTCCCTCAACTTCAAACCATTTCCCCTTGTCCTGCAGTTATCTACCCTAAGGAGTTGACCCCCCTCCCATTTTCAGGCTCCCTTTAGGTACTGAAAGGCTGCAATGAGGTCACCCTGCAGCCTTCTTTTCTCCAGGCTGAACAAGCCCAGCTCCCTCAGCCTGTCTTTGTAGGGAGGTGCTGCAGCCCCCTGATCATCTTTGTGGCTCTCCTCTGGACCCTCTCCAACAGCTCCCTGTCTTTCTTGTACTGGGGGCTCCAGACCTGGACACAGTACTGCAGACAGGGCCTCACAAGAGCAGAGTAGAGGGGAACAATCACCTCCCTGTCCCTGCTGGCCACCCCTCTGCTGATGGAGATGGATTGTAGATGAGAAACATTTTGCAGGTGACCAGCCTACGGACTTCTTCCAATGCACCATGTGAATACAATAGTAGACACCACTGACAATTCTGTTTTCTCTCTTTTTTTTGGTCATTTGATAGCTCTTAAAAACATTTCCATTAAATTAACAAGATTAACATTGTAGGTTAAGTTTCTGCTCTTACAGTAGGCAGCTAACCTGTTAAACTTACCTTTCTAATAACATTTCATCATTAGCTGGAAAAGTAAAAACATAACAACTGAGTAGTTTATGGACCTTTCTCATATAGTAAATATTCCATGTACAAGGAGGCTATCCTTCATCTAGATTTGATAAAACAAATGAAGGATTTTCAGGCCATTAGGATTTATGCAGCCCACAGTTTGTGCAACCAAACAAAAGTTATCAATATTCAACTGCATGCCATGTAAATGGCAGAGTTCTGCTGTGGTGACAGAAAGCCTTCAGAACCTTGGCTCTTGCTTTGAGCAGCTAAGCAAATGATAAAAGGAGCTGCATTCACGGCTTTACGGGTGTGAATATATCCTAACAGTGACTGTTGAGACAGAACTAAGATCCTTTTGTTTGGCACAAATCCTACTCGCAGAGCTGTGGAAAATCTCTTAAATTTAATGTCAGCACAGTGCCTGTATGCCTCTGCCATTGCTGTACTCCTCAGCTGTGCCAGGTACATTCACAGGCATTTCATTACAATACTTTCTGTATATGGCATATCACTGACTTGTAATAGTAGATTTTTATCAGCTCAGACACTGAAGCTCACGGCTTTTTACTAAGGTAACAGTTTCCCCGATAGCTGCATTAAGCAGATCAAAACTGGTGTACCCAAATGCCTGAAAGACATCTAGGAAAAACACACACATGGAAAAAAAAAAATAACATCACTTTTGTGTTTTTAATGAACATCAAGCATCTGAGTAGAGTGATAAAAGTATCACAGGATTAGAATTTGAAAACTCACTCATTTACATCTGTATTGTTTTCAGCTGCACATTTGCTGTTAGGGAATGTTGCCAATACTGCAGTAGCAGGAGAAACGTTTTGGCTCAAACTCACTGTGTAGAAATTCTTGAAGTGGTTTTGTGTTCTACATTGTCTGTTAGACAATCCAGCTATGCAGCAACTTAAGAAATGAAGGAATATGTGCCTCAAAAATCCATCAGCAAGTTTTCTTACACGAGCAAGTTATGGTATTTATTTCATACCATAACTCTTTATAATTAACAGAAGTGTATTTAAACATAAGAGCATAAATGCCAGTTTGAGGCTCATTGAGCACTGCTAGTTTTCCTAATGTATCTCAATTACATAAACACCTGTGCTAAATAACTTTGTGTTGATCATTGCTGAGAGAATGTACAGTGTTCAACAGCTCTCAAAACGTCAAGCTCCTTAATATTCTGAATCCTCAAGTTATTTTTCCTTCTGTTATCTGCAAGGCTGCTAAAATTTCTGTATGCCTATATGCTAGGGTAAACATATAGATTTTTATAAGTGACATATATCAGATGTTTGAATGGTTCAACTGGTACATCTACAAATATCTCATATGCTGGCTGAGGGGGAAAAAACATCTTGATTACCTTTCTCTTCATATTTCTCACACTTGTTTCAAGCATGTTACTTCTATTAGTCCCATCAACAGGTTTATTGGCTGAAAATGCTTAAATTTTAAGATCGCTTCACTGGAGCTGGATGATGTTCTGAAATGCTGTCAGATCAGCAAAACCTCATTCAACTTGCCCAGAGGTACTTTACAGCAAGGCCAAGCGGCCTGCTATGCTCCACCTGTTCTGTGCATTTACAGTGCACAGCTGCTGATCAGCCCTGCGGAGTAACCGACATCCTGCATATTTTCAAGATAGCACTATTCCACCCTAGTGCTGTCCATGAATCTGTCCACAGTTTTTCCTTATGTCTTCTACAGGCACAAAATTTCAGAGCACCCGCATTTGACTGCAACATTTTGACACACTCTCTACATCAATAGTAAAGGTAGGATTTTCCTGCGAACAGAAAATAAACCATGCCAAGACTTACCACTGTACAGCCAGCTTATTATCTGCTTGAGCAATCAGAGCAGTCCACTGGTTGTAAAGGAGCAATGAAACACCTTCTGACTTCCTGTGCCATGCTTGGTGATGCAGATGATGTTCATTCGCCTTAAACAGATACCTCCTTCTTCATTTGCACTGTCAGTGATATGATATCATAGGTTAGAGAGTTTCAAACACTTCATTATCTCTTAAATTAAAAAAATTATAATAAAAAAGCAACATCTCTTCAATTATCAACAATTGCTATTAGGAGCATTTTATTTGAAATGAAGAAGGGCTTTGACACAGTTCAGTTCTCTACTAACTAGAATGTAGGACGTACTCCAGAAGTATTCCAAGGTAACTTAGATAAATTATATTTTGTTTGGGTGCCAATCAATTGGATTTCAAGCTTTCCATTATTTCTTGCTAAACGTACCTGACTCTTTCCATTTGGTTATGAACCTCAGTGGGTTTGGGTGAGGTTTGACTTACCTGTAGATAATTCAAGTTACCTATAACCTTGAAATTGGCAATCATAAAATTAAAAAAAAAAAAAAAAAGTGATTAAAGTGATTAAAATCATTAAGTAACAGCTAGAATGGTTTTTATGGCTTGTATGTAATTTAATTAATAACACACAAATGCTCATTTTCGGAGTCCTCAAAATTCAGATGAACTTTGATGGAAGCAGGTAGTGCTGCCAGACCTTATTTTCATTTCATCCTCAGAAGGCTATTTGATAGCTTTGTTTTGGGATAGTCTTTGATTCTTTAGGATCCTGAAACAAGTATCTGCTGTGTAATGTCACTAATTATTGGGACTGAGAATTGGGAGAACACATCAATTGAGAGAAATCATTCACAGAACTGTGAAAAGTGTTAGCTGAAAATGTAGGCATGTACTGCAGAAGAGCCACAAGCTGGGGCTTCACGTGGTGTCAGTATTTACAGCAAAATTTTAGTAGAGGCCTTTCAGCAGAAGGGGCCTGAACATCACAGACTTGATGCCCAATTTAAAGTGTAAGTGATGTCACAAGATGAAAGGCATCCCTTTTTTTTTCCCCCTCCTTGTGGAACTGCTTTCACTTGAGCAAGTAGTTTAGAAAAGACTTTGAAAATATTCTTAGCTGTAAATGAACAAAGGAAATAATTATTTCAGCTGATTACTGCAATCTTTATGTTCCCAAATCTCTCTATTTCATTTTAATTGCTACTTCAAACAAGGAAAAATATCCTGTCAAGTATGGCAAACATAACGATATTTAATCTTAGCACCAATCCCAGAGAAAGCAGTTAGGCAGAATTAAAAAATGTTAGGTAATTACCAGGAGCAGAGACACTACAGGGAAATCAGCAACACCAACTTCTAGAACTGATGGAAAAAAAAAATCAAAGGCAAAAATATATTTGATAATGAGATGAATGAATGAATTCTAAGTGGGTATCCAATGAGGTGACATTCCCTTCATTCCTCTGTCTGTTTCTTGTCATTATATGAAACAGTAAACTCAGCACCAGGACGAATTCTGACTGAAAGACCTGGAAAAAACTGGGGTCTGTGAGTAAGAAGACCAAGTGCCCATACCACATCCAGCACAGAGCAGGATAGTACAACTTGGAGAGTAAGATATTTCCGAACTGTTACTGCTTTTCAATGGATTTTTGTACTTAATACGTGATTTGTAAAATAATATCATTCTACACATAATTCACTCTGAGGATTGTATGAACCGTGGTGTGATCAAAATGTTCTATAGGTACAACAACTGGAAATCTAACTACTTCTAAATTCTGAGATAAAATCATGAAGGTAAAATGATACAGAGAATTTGATAAAATCTATTGTTCAGACCATGTAACATCTAGAACTGATTTTTCAGAAAGGATTTTCAAATGCAATGATTTCATAATTCAAATTCCTTCAAAATAGGAAGAGTAATATTTTCTACTTCCATTATTTTGCTTAGTCTTTCAACAACAAGAGTTCTGACAGACAAAAACAGAGCAAAAGATTAACAAGTGAAGCCTTGGCACGATTTTAACTCTGAAGTGTCGTCTGACAGAGAATCTTCTTGTCATCATGAGTAGACTGGAATTTCATATAAAAGATTCAGTCTCCAAAACTGAGACTGTTACAAAAAAAAAAGTCACGTTTTTCAACTATTCCTAATTTCCTAGTGACAATTTACTTCTTTTGTTTCATGTCATTCTTTGGATTTAATGGCCTCATATCTCATCATATCCTGTATACAATTTATGTTAAGTATATAGTCTTTTTTTTTGCCAGAAAGCTGTGATATTATTTTATTATAAAGAAATGCTTGCATAATTCCTGAAATATTTCAAATCAAAGTATAAAAGGCAGACAGAATAGGAACTGTGAAAAAAAAAAAAAATGTTGATTTTCCTCACAGAGAATTCCCAGATGTTAAAGCAACAGCTAAATATGATCAATACTGTAAAGTGATAGTTAACATAACTCAGACTTAGTGTACATAATGAGCCACAAAATATGAAATAATGTAGTTATTGGGGAAAACAATCAAGCTAAAACTCATAAAAAGAGAAGCTAATATCTTAGGTAAAGGTAAAAAAGGAAATCCCCTCACCTTTTGAGACCTGTGCTGGTTTATTCAATCTCTTCAGGTTGATATGATGGCAAATTTTCTTCATGTCTCTCCAATTTTTCACTTTTTGTGTATTATATACAGTATCATTATCCCACTGAAAGATAACTCAGCAATGCAAAGTTGTATCTGAATTCACCTCTTGAAATGGTAGTATTTTTAAGGCTCCAGATAATATGTTGTAGAAATTCTGAATATTGCATGGATTAGCTCTTAAAATACTCGACGTTATGCTCAATGGTGTTTAAGAGTTTTCCATCTATGATGTACAAAATAAATTGAGGAAGAGAGAAACTATCACAGTGCATGCAATCTCTACCCTGTTTGTTTCGCTAGTACTTTGCCTTGCTTACTTCTTCCACTGGATAAATACAGACTTTTATAAATTTCAATTTACCAATTAAAAAAAAAATTGAAATGATTGAGTGAAAGCACAAACAAAATGCTAATTGCAAAACACTGATTTAATGGTTGCTTTATGAAAACCTGGCAATATCTTGTGCACTGGCATCAATACTCCCTATAAATATTTGTCTCAGAAAAGGCAAAGTAGGCAAAGCCCACTGATAATACATGATGGAATATTGGGACTGTAATAGAAGTTAAGCAAAATTAATAATGTTTTGGTTTTTACACGTGAGTATCTACATGACAGCTCTTCTCAATACGTCCAACTTAAAAACTAAAACTCTGGAAAAATATACAGTTTGCTAAGTTCACAAAAGCTCTTCCAAAGTAATTTTTATTCCCTTTCTCCACAGAAATATGTTTCTATTCATCTTTAATGACCTGTGGTCTCTAATGTTATGTTTTCATCTAATTGGCAACACCAATTAACCAGAAAAATTGAAAAATCTTTCCAGAATACAAAGTTTGTTTTAATTAAGCTTATTTTGAAAATCTCAACATCTGTGAGAAAAGAAAATCTCAGAATACTCACCTTTTGAGACCTGTGCTGGTTTATTCATCAAGGAGTTGGAAAGGCATTGAAATATTGTGAAATACTGTGCAAGAGTGAAGACTGAGTTCTGGCACTTAGATTTATTATTACAGTATTGGATTTTTTTCTCATCTGCACCCAGCATAACTGTCATTGTATGAGTGAGGAAGAGCCATTTCAAAAGCTGTATGAACAGTGAACAAAGACACCTTTGCTTTTGGTACATCACAAGGAAAACAAGATTTACGATACCAGTTCTACTCCTAGTCTTATTCAGTGGCTACCTGGTCCTGCCTCTGGGGATGGACAGCACTGTGTGCAGCCCCTATCTTACCAACACATCTAGGATGCCCTTCTGAGTGTCAAATCCAGTCTGCAGCACTAATACATACATATTTAAATACACATACATATTTTTAGGGGTGTACAAATACACGCAAATATTCATACACATCTCTAGGGCGAGTCATAAAAACATTTGTGGTGCCAATAACTCTGACAGGGGCCAGATGTAGCCCCATTTACTAAAACCCCTTTGAGCAATAGTGTTAGGCCAGTTCATCACCCAGCAAAACACAAACTCATTTACCTCACAGATGGACGCTATGTTCAGAAGGATGCCATTAGGGATATTATCAAAGACCTTACAGAAATCCAGAAAAATCGTGTTGTCACAGATGGAAACTATGCTGTACTGCACTCGTAAGAGAAAAACTAGAACACATTCAGTTACACATTACAGACATAGTGCTATGATTTAACACTGACTTAACAGGATTCAAGATAGCTAGATACACTTGATTATTTACATCAAAGTGGGCTGAATTACACACAGACAGGAGACCCTCCTGTTGAGCTACAAGGTTCAGAATAGATTCCCTTTCTTTCCATATTCCTTGAACCAGAGAGGTAAGAGCCTAGGTGTGGCAGAATCTACTCCTAGTCCCAGATTTAGTTTGTGTTTGAGGGATACGTGTAGAACCAAACTAAAATGTAACTTTAGTGAAGCTAACAAATCTTACAATCTAAGATGTTATCTTATAAAGGCTAACAAAGCCTAAAACAAACAGTCACTTACAGAAGTCCTGTATTGATCAGCAAAACATCCTGATGTTATGATCTCTACACAAGCATAACCTTGAGAATCATCCCTACTCAAGGGAAGATCCTATCACATAACCTGCTGCTCTTAAGGAAAGCCCAGAAAAGCTCTTCAGCTGCTCACTATGGGGTAAGATGATGGACTCACAGCCATTTGTTGTTTTTTAGGCACATGCTCAATTGGTCTTCAGCTGTTGAACCAGGTGTCTGCTATCAGTTCTTTTAGCCTCTCAATTTGAGATAGATTTGTGGTTGTTAACCTGTCCCAGCAAGAGTGTTATTAGTACTATTTGTCATCCTCCCATGCAAGGCTTTGTTAGTAAGGCCAGGTTGAAAGATGGAATTGAGAGAAAGAAGGAGTAGAGGGAGCGGGGGAAGCGCACCATCACATACAGCTACCACCTTCCCTTCATCCACCAAGCAGTTATCATAGGAGGAGACCAAACTGCTATAAGATTGTTATCTTATAAGTGATTGTTTCCAAGCATAAAAGAAAAATAAAGAATTTCTTTGAGAATGAACATCAAGGTAGAATAAATTACATTTCACAGAGCATGGCTTGCTTTTCACAAAGGTTTAGCACTTACTAGTTTATGTGTATGTCTTTATAAATGCATTAAAGAATATAAATGGATAATGGAATGAGAATAATAACATTTGAATATAACTAACCTCAGTACTCTCCTGACATTTTCTTTCAGGATTAAGTAGAATTGATGGAGTTCAGCATTTTGTGGGATTCGTTTGTTTCCATGAATATTATGCAGAGATACTATTCATAAGTGAAGAGGGATAAAGAAAAATACTAATGTTACTTCACTGATATGGTTTAAAAACAGCAAGAGACAAAATTACATTAGAAAGATCTCATCGAATTGGATACAGAAACATTATTCCATGTGGGCACAGGGACATACCTGAAGAAAAGAACTGGAAAGACTCAGATTTAAACACCAGCTGTCTTCAGAGGTGTAGGTCCTGTCTGACTTGCATTTCTTTACTCAGCTCTTCACTTTTTATGTAGCAAAAGAATGGTTTCATCATGTTCCACTTTCTTCCAGTAAACAATTTGTGTCTTCATTTGGCTGTCATAGAAATTCTCAGGAGATCAGTAATTGAAATATTTTCATCTTCTGTTGTAACAATAAAGTGGGCATGCTGAATATGTTTTCTCTTTTCTTAATTATGCAAATCAATTTAACACTTATACAGATATAATTCTATGGGATTATCACCTTAATTTTTTTTTTTTTTTGTCAAATTACAGATTTCAAACAGCAGAAAAAGTAGTCAAACAAATTGATCACATAAATGCTTTTAGTATATATAAATAGCTTGAAGAGGTTTGAATACTGTGTATTATTTTCAGAGCATGGTTACATGCATTTAGGAAGTTCAGTTAGGATATTAGGAAAAATTTCTCCTTCGAAAGATTAATCAGGTGCTGGAAAAGACTGCCCAGCATTGAGTCCCTCTTTGTTCAAGAAATATTTAGATGTTACACTGAGGGGAATGGTTTAGTGGGGAAATATTGGTGGTAGGTGAATGATTGGACTGTTCAACCTTGATGATTCTATGATGCTATGACTCTAGGATATTCAGAACACGCTGTATAGTGACTGTGAAACAGCTGCTTTGGCTTTCCACTCTAATCCACGGAAAGCAACTCTAAAATCTTCCTTCTCTATCACACATGAAGATCATATTATAACATTTCCATGCTATTATAAACCTATGGGATATTGTTCTGCACTGGTTATTTTATGGTATGAGTTAGGTATTTCTGCAAAGATTACTGAAGAAAAGAAGAGGATGGGGAAGTTTTGGATTTGTAGTCATTCTGCATGCAGGAACAGTGATGCAGGAGGATGTGTCAGAACTGAACGTTAAATCATTTCTCGTCACCTTATAATGTACATGTTACTTTCCCATAAAAGAGTGGCACAGATAACGATGTGATCTTTTATGCTGCTCTAATCCAAATCCAATTTATAATGTTCTTCATATCCTGTGATAACTACACCACACACGCAGAAAGGAGGCAATTTAAGGTACATTTTACTGGTTTATGCATATTTCTAAAACATAATTAATAATAAAATATACTTAGCAATTTAATGGCTCTGTAACTTCCCATTAAAAATAACAGGCTGCAATAGTGTAAAAGATGAGGTGTTCTCAGTCACTGTCAGACTCAATGGCACCATTGACTAGAACTATCTGAAGATGCTCTGCCAAAGCAAATATCACGTTTTAAAGGCTATGCTACCAATTTGATGCATGCCTTCCCACTGACAGTAAAAATTCTACTGGTGTGCAGCACAACCTAGGTTTTCACGAATGAGAGGAATCCTCAAATAAGAATCACTGCAGTGCCAACCATCGAATTTCAGTATCTTCGCCCCAGCACAAAAAAACTGGTTCCCATAGTTTTGGTATCATTATGAATTTTCACTGTTAGTGTCACAGAGAGTTCCACTGTACAGATAAAAAATTGTGAGCTTTTTATTTGAATACCACTTTAATGTAAGATGTGCATATTTTATGTAAATTATAAGTAAATATATACAAAAGATGAATATAAAAAAGAAGAATAAAGGCAAATCCTTATAAAAGACTAGACTGTAGTTCTCTTTATTAACACTATTGACAACGTCAGTTTTGTGTACCACCACCCTACAATTTACACTGTCTGCATCACAAAACCTTATTATGAAATGTTCCAAGAAACTGGTTTAAAAAAATGTAAAAAACAAGCCCATTTCTAGCAGATGTGATTTTTCTTTGGATGATTGATTGATTTTTAATATATGGATGAGGTTTACTGATCCTGTTCAAGGACAGTCCAATAAAAGACTGTGCTGGCATGCTGCAGTGCAGATATTGGTATGTCTTGCAGACTAATACTGCCAAACTGTGTACTGTGAAATCAAGTATTTCATTTTAGGATGTAATCTGAACATGTAACATCTTGTCATTGAATTTTACCAACATTTTGCCATTTTTTAAGAGAGATTAGAAGAAGAAATATGAAGCAACTTTGGATGTATGTATTCCTAATTCCTCTCCAGTACAGAAACAGCCCAAGGAGGAGTGCCAAAGTGCTTATCTGAAAATCTAATGTGAAATAAAAACTGATCAGTAGTAAATACTTATCAGACTTAGTAGATGCAAGCACTGATCATTTGACAGCAAGTGAGAAAAGATAGTCTACGTACATTTTACATACTGGAATGCCTTGAAAACAAAGATAACAGAAAACAAAAAATAGATTCATAGAATGGCTTGGATTGGAAAAGATGTTAAAGATAAGCTAGTTCCAAACACCCTGCCATAGGCAGGAATTCAACCATTGAATTAGGCTGCACAGGTTGCCTAGGGCCCCATCTATCTTGGCCTTGAACACTTTTGGGGGGTGGGGTATCCACAACTTCTTTGGGCAGCCAGTGTTGCCCCTCTATTGATGCAGCTGAGGATGCTATCAGCCTTCCAGGCTGCAAGTGCACATTCCTGGCTTATGTCAAACTTTTCCTCCACCAGGACCCCCAAGACTGTCTTCACAGGGCTACTCTCAAGGAGTTCTTCTCCCAGTCTGTACACTTACCTGGGACTACTCTGATACCTGGTCTTGTTGAACCTTACTGTATTCTCATGGTCCCACTTTTCAAGCCTTGATCCCCCTGCCCACACAATTGATAAAGATGTTAAAGCTCACTGGACCCAAGATGGACACCTGGGGAATACCACTTGGACAAAGAGAAATTTACCATAACCCTCTGGCTAAAACCCTCTGACCAATTCCTCATCCATCAAATAGTTCAGCTTTCAAATCCATATCTCTCCAATTTAGAGATAAGGATGTGGTCAGGAATGATATCCTTGAAGGCCTTGCAGAAGGCCTTGCAGAAGTCCAGGTCGATCACATCAGTTGCCCTTCCTCTGTCCACCAATGCAGTCACTGCACCATAGAAGGCCACCAAATTGTTCAAGCACAATCTGCCCTTGGTGAAGTTGTGCTGGCTGTCTCATATCCCCTCCTTGTTTTACATGTGCCTTAACATAGTTTTCAGGAGCTTCAGGAACAGGAACAGAGGTGAGGCTCATCAGCCTGTAGTTCCCCTAGGTCTTCTGTTCTTTCTAAAAATGGGAGTGATATTTCCCTTTTTCCAGCCAGGGACTTCACCTGACAGCCATGACTTTTCAAATATGATGAAGACTGGCTTGACACCACATTAGCCAGTTCCTTCAGGACCCTGGAATGCATGAAGTCCAGGTGTCCTTAAAGAGCTTCTAGCTCTACTCTGTTCCTTTGTCCCTTAAGACAACTTCCCAGGAAATCTTACCCAATAATTCCTTAAACAACTTCAAATTCATTTTTCTGAAGTTCAGGGTCCTGACTTTGCTTTCTGCTTGGCCAAAAATCCTCAAGATCACAAACTCAACCAGGGCATGGTCACAACAGTCCAGTATGCCTCCAAACTTAAGCTCTTTAATGAGCTCCTCTGCACTGGTGAACACCAAGTCCAGTAAACATTACAAGATTCTAAAGGACTGAAACTGAGGAATAAGAGTTAATCCAGAATAAATAAGACTGATGTCAAGTATATATGGATCAAAATGATCTCTATACATACACAATCATTGGAGACCTCAGTGAAATTATCCTCAAAGAAAGGCTTTTTATAGGACCCAGAGTTAGAAACAGAGTAACGAATTTGAGTATGATCTGGTGACTGAAATGATACTCAAAAAACAATTAAAAGCAAAAAAAACAGTAAGATTTTTGCCTCTGTAGATAGATATATGTTTCAAAGGCATTAGATTATCTTAGGAAACGTAATAATGAGAAAAGAGAAAAGGACTGATAACTAATTCTTACATTTTGGCTTAATCTAAACCACAGACTATAGAAAAAAAAATTCATTTTCTTTTAGAATTCGATAAATTAAAAATGTAGACATACACAATTGCTAAATTTAATGATGTAAATATATATAATTGCTAAATTTAAGCAAGAATAAAATAGCTACTATTTTCCTCATTCAAAATGAAATAATACACAAAATTAGATACCAATTTGAGTTGATGCAAAGAAGGATTTTTTTAATATTAAAAACAAAAGGAATAAAATGGGAGAAAAGGATTTTCAACCCATTGGCTTTTTTTGAAGGTAAGGGGGAATTAATTAAAAATTTATTTGAATTTATAATGAAAATATGACACAATGTAACAACTGAGATAGACTGAGATTTACTTTCATGCTTGACCTCCTAATCATCTCTGTGATCTCAGGATACATGTTAAACTCTCAGTTTTGTGATTTTGAAATATCTAATAATCTGTTTAAGCTGAATCCTGAAAAAAAATTTGGAATGTGAGATTTGATGCTACTGCTTCCAGACTCCTATTTTCCAGTTTCTTTTTCTTTAGTTAGAAGTATAACTCCACCTAAAAGCCAAAAAAAAAAAAAAAAAAAAAAAATTCTGGCAAGTTGGATTAAGTGAGCAAGGCATTACTTTTTGCAATATCCTTTGTGAATCTGCAACTAAAAAGGTAATTAAAATTAGTATCTAGCCTGATAGCTGTTAAAGCACTTAGACAAATGTGTCTGTTTCCAGAGGCAAGACTGCAAGCAACGAGAATCTGTATGTTCCATCTTCACTTCCATTTTCATTGCAATAATTTTGACTTCAAAATATTAGGCTCTGACATGAACTTCCGAGACCCAAAGTAAGTTTAAGTTTCTAAAAAAATTTAATCTAAAGGTGAGCAGAATAAACACATTACTTTAAGTCTCAAAATCTTCCAGTTTAAATACTTTATCTTTTTTTCCTGTCAATAATTTTAAACATTTAAAAATTGTTTTAATTACATTACTATGACCCAAAACATTCCGTAATTTCTTCTTACTGTATAACAAAAAAAGAACTACTGACAATAATGACCAACAAACAAACAAACAAACAAAACTTGACAGTTAAGAGATCCTTAAGGAGATGTTCCAGAGTATCAATGAGGCTGGATAAAAATAATCAAACATATTTTAGTTATGGATGTAAAAAATAGATTTCCTGCATTAAAACTGCAAACTCTTTTACGTGCTACTTTAGACACAATAGATAAGATTTACTGATCACATTACAGGTTCACAATAGAAAAGTTTAGAGTGCAGTGCTGAACTGCTGTGCCTTTCCATAAAGTGGAATGAAATTCACCTCTTAAGACAAAAATTACACACCACAAAAATTAACACAAAAATTAACCATGTAACAGTGAGTGACACTGATCAAAGCTTTGTCTTAAAACCGTATTACTTAGTTACACTAAAACATTAATGTATTTCCATGTTACCCAACTGCCAAAAAGAGTAATTTAAATTTACTTGAGATTCTTATTCATTTCTACACAGTAGGACATCAGGATCCCTTAAATGCAGATCATCAAAACTGCATGCAACATGGAGATTTACTAATTGTCTCGCTCTAATTTATAGGAGGGAGAGGAGGTTCTTTTAATATATATACACCCCATGTATACGAGATTACCACACAATGGGTCAAATGTTAGCCCAACCAGTTTACTACAAGTCCTAGTCACTAAGGGAGATAAATAGGGAAGGGAAAGGAGGCGATAGAAAAGATGGCAAATAAAAGGAAGCAGTCTTTGTAGGAAACAAGAGAGATAGGAGCACGAATTCCAGCATTGCTTGTAGTTCAGACTGAACTTCAGTTGAAGATTGATCTTCAGTAGTAGGGTCACTGGGGGTTGTTCAGCTGGCAACGATGGCAGTGAAAGTACAGAGTTATTCATAAGTCCAAAAGTGGTCAAGTCAGCTCTCGTTGGAGTGACAACTTAAGTTCAAAGTGGTTGTCCAGTCCAAAAGTCTTTGGGATCTCAGCAGAAACTCTTTTGTTCTCATCTTTGAGGCCCTGCTAGCAGATAAGAGGGAGCAGGAAGGTGCCCACCTGCATCCTGTTTTTCACAGGACATGATGGTATCAGTCTCCAGTTTTCCCATACCAAGCTGGAGTTTTTGGTCACAGGCCAGATCTTCCGCCAGTAAACACCCCTGAGCATTTTCTTCCAAAGGCAAAGAGCTCCAAAGAAATGCTTTCAAATGTAAAATCGTCCATTGTCCACAAAGTGATGTTGATTGCCACAGTGACACCCACTACTTGCCTCCTCGATAGGTTACTTAGAGTGTTATCAAAAAACTACCTCAGAAAGCAAGCTTTGTGCCAAAAACAAAGGAGGGTTCAGACACTGATGAAATCTAAGTTAGAAGAATCTAAATGGCACTAAGACTCTTTTTGTAAAATAAAGGTGTTTATAACAAACTTTGCGTGCTCTGGGACGATGAAATATTAATTTTACACCATTTCATTGTTAACATGTAGTTATCCCTAGAAGCTCAGCAGTTTAAATAGTGGTATAATTCCCTCTGAGAGATGAGCTTTCAACAAATGTAAATTGGCTCTGTTAAAATAATTTACAAGCAGAGACAAATAAATTACCTGAGGATATTGTTTATCAAGTTTGTCTTTTATTTTCCTTATCAATATAGTTTTTTAAAAAGTCTAGAAAGGGACAAAGTAACTTTTTTCTTTCTTTCTCATCATTTTCTTCTGTGCTTCATCGGACTTGTGAAACATATGTCTCTTTCAGATAATTTATCAGTCACTGTAATTCTCTCCCAAATATCTTGAATTTGTCTATGCTCTTAAACCTTCAAAAGGGAAGGTAGGTGGCAGAGATGTCATACTAAAGCTCAGTTTCATTTTCAAAGCTCTTCCAAGGATCTGATCACATTTCAAAGTCTACACTTTCGAAATGTTAAAGTGTATACTTAAGCATGTAGAAGATACTTGTATGTTTCAAAGAATGCAAAAATACAGATGAACAAAAACGTAATTCCTCTCTCGGGAAAACAACTTTGGGATTTATTTTCAGATAAATATTCTTTTCCAGTTTGTCTTTTTTACAAAATGGTATATATTGGTGTCCTTATCTATAATAAAGATCGGATTTCTTTATTCAGTCCACAAAAGCATATCTCTCCATTATTTACGATGTACTGTGACATTAGGAAGATTCTGTGCACCATTAGTAGTCTTTAATTTGTTGAGCATAAAGTAATTGCAAATCCCTTGATGTATCCTTATCAGTTGCTCACTTTCCTCACTTGTAGCAGTAAATTGTATGGGGAGTGGATTTAGGTGATTAATAATTCATCAAGAAGTGGTATCACTGTGAATTTCATCCTCCCATGGTAAAAGTTAAAATTCATTTGAGCATTCATGATGAAAATACTAAATTCTTGATCATAAAAACTTCTGTTGTCTTCATCTATCTTATTTATTATTTAGATTGTTTGACCTTAAAGAACATTGTAATGGTCATTGTAATTCTATCATTATCATATATCTATTGTAATTCTTTCGTTGTAATTCTATGATTCTATGAACATACTGAGAATGATTCCTGTTCATCTTACTATTCATGAGATTTTGTGAATATAATGGCACATAGCTCTTTCTGGGGAGAAAAAAATGAGCAGAGTAAAGGTTTGATAGTAGAAGCTAGAATAGTGATTTCAGCTGAGGGTCAGCTGTGAATAACTAATCCCAGGATCAAACCCGAAACAAAGATGAGGATGCTCGACAGAGGGAAAATAGAAAAATTAGTGACAGGAGTAATGATTCAGTTGCTACACTCTTTTATTGTAATCAGGGACTCTTAAATGGTTGAAAAAATAGCAATCTATAGAGCAGCATAGGAAAATCATGATTAATTGAATATGGGTCAGAAAGGAATGCAAAACTCGAACTACTGAGGGGAGAAAATATAAATAACATGAATGGAAGTAGCATAATAGGAAAAAATGAACTGGAAAGGGAAAATTAAGTATAAGATAATGAAAATAATTCACTGAAAAACAAAAGAAGAATGGAGCTTACACTCAGATGTGGATTTGCTGTTTGTTCTGTGGTACAAGGAAATGTTGGTTTTATTTTAATGAGCAAATAATTTATTACAGGCAACAAGACGGGAAAAAAATTGGGGGGGATCAAGAGAAGTTCTGCTGTAAATAGCTCCATTAAATTTCTTCATATACAGGTGAAGAATTCAGTGAAGCCCTAGATAAGAACATACACATCAATTTTACATTTTATTCAGCCTCTAATTGTGCAGCTGAAAAGCTGCAAAACACTGCTTAAAAGTTGGCTTTTTTTTTTTTTCAAAGAACAAAAAGTGAAAAAATGAAGTAGGTAGATAAATTCTTAGCAATCCAATATCACTGGGCTTACTTCCTTACATGAGATTGCTTTGAGACAGTCTTGTGGAGGTTCATGAGGTTAATTCTGTAAATACTATAATGTGTTGTCACTACACAGTGATTTGTTACCATTTGTATGTATATGTGCATAGATAATGTGCAATCAGCTTCAGTAGCCATGAATGAGAATTTGTGAGGTGGTGGTGGTTAGAAGAGACACTGAGTTTAACCCTTAAGACAACTGTAGCAATTTATTCACTTCTATCTCCTGCTGCTAATCACTCCACTTTTGCTCTGAAATTTACTAAATTTAATTCCTTCATTGGTGTTATATATGCATATACATTGTATGAGTGTCTTAAAAAAATAAAAAGAAAAGAAAGAGTTGAAAACAAAAGAAATTCAAATTAAAACTATCACTTTGGATAGTTATTTTTAACCCAGCTTTACAGCTTTACCCATATTAACAGCTTTGTTAATCTGTTGTAGTGTTACTCTCAAAATTGCTGTAACACAACAAGGCAGTAAACAGTGCTATAAGAAGCATATGGCATAGATTGAAGTTGCCTTTACTTTTGCTGCTTTTATCAACATCCTTCAAATCATCTGTCATATTGTGAGTGTAAACATTTTTCTGTAAATCAACTGCCTGTACATTCTGACAGAATAAGAACATAGTTTGATCTCCTTAATAATAATTTTTTGTTAGGAGAAAGAAAAAAGTCATCCATAAACACATAAAATAAGGTAGCACTTCAAACTCCCTAAAAAGTGAAAAAAAACTCCAAACAGACAATGTATATTCTAAATCTAAAAAGACTGTAAGATTTGGAGGGCACTGTAACAGAGTTAGGGTTTTTATTTTTATTTTTTTAATTTCAAGGGCCCTCAGTGTCAGTACTGTGAACACATCACTGTAACAAATTCACCTCGTAGGTTCTGCTCTGTTGGTCCACATCCAGTATTTCTTGTACTGGTTCTCTACTGGTAGAGAACTGTGTGACCTGAAAATTCTTTATTATTCTCTGAATCATTAATATGTGTCCTGCTTTCTAAGGATACCAGCAGATCAGAGTTTATACCTGTAATATGCAACATGCAAGACTATTGTGTTATTTTAAAAAGAAGGATAGTAAATACAATAAATAATTTTATTGACAAGGCCCCTTAATATGCTCACACTTTATTAAAAAGTGTCCCTAATGAATACATGATATTGATTATAATTTAATTATAAATGCCTAGAAATATATTTAGCCTCCATGAAACATTTGCAGGATAGAATCATGTAGGTTTGAAAAGATCTTCAAGATCATTAAGTCCAACCATCCATGTGACATACTGAGACTCACCACCAAACCATGTCCCTTACTGCCATGTCTTAGATACCTCCAGGGATAGGGATTTCATTCTCTCTGTGAAGAACTTTTTTCCCATATCCAACTGCCCTGGTGCAATTTAAGACCATTTCCTTGCATCCCATCGCATGTCACCTGAGAAGAGAGACTGACATTCTCTTCACTATGGGTAGTTGGAGAGCTTGATGAGCCATGAAAATACTTAACACAAAAGTTCAGTATAGACAGATAAATGAGGGTAAATTAAATATGCCTAAATGATTAGCTTCATTTGGAAAATTTCCATTTGTTTTTAGCCATAATATTTCTTCAAATTCATGTGACATTTAAGAAAATATAAGCCATTTCTATTCCCTACTATAATACTAAATGGCAGTTGTTTTGCCTTTAATTAATAATTCTTTCCTTCACCTTTGAAGATCATAACATGCAGACCAAAAGGTTAATTATTATTACTCCTTATGTATAAAATTACTTCTCACTGTATAAGATGGCATATACCATAGCAGCTGCCATTACATTCTTAAGTATTCTTTAAAATCTATCAGTACAGGATGATTATTGATACCTCCTGAAGGCAGAAAGTTTCATAATTAATTAACTGGCTATTGTAAAAATATCTTTCTTTCTAAAACTATTGTCAATTAACTTTCCTGTGTATAAATATCCACTTACATTTCTTAGAGAGAAAAACAATAGCAATTGATATTGTTGGTAGCCATGGCATAATTTCAAAAAGATGTTAGAGAGTATAAATTATTTTACCTTTCCTAATTTTTCATCTTACACTTTTGTCATTTTTGTCACTACAGATATGTGACTGAGTTCACTTGCCTACTACCCTGATGTAGCTCTGTAATATTTATTAAGTGCCAAAATCTGGAACAACAACATTTGAAGAATCTCTGCTGCACTCAGTGTTGCAAAGTCACTGGTATCAGCACTAAGCTGAAAATGTAGTAAATAAAAACTGTATTAGTACTTGCAAGGATTGACAGTACTAATACTTATTCCTATACTGCAAGGGCAAAAATCAAGCAAACAAACACCACACCCCAGAAAATTGTTTACTTTTGTTTACTTTGTGTATCATCATAGAATATGTATCTTATGAACAACAAGGTTTTTCCTCTCATTGTTTGATGATATCATTCGTGGAGCACCAATGGAAACAATATGCTTTAGAGAATAACACAGTGAAAAAAGAAAATGTTTTCACTATACTAGTTTAACAAAGCAGAATATATTTACAGTGTACCCTATGGGCTACCTTCTTAACAACACACAAATTAATACTTTTATATGTTAAGCTCTAAGAGAAAAAGAAAGCAGTTTTTTTCATGCCATGAAGACTTACTTTTGTTAATACCTTTCAATAAAATAATTACTGTCTTTGATAGTACCGTGCACATGGACAAAACAAGCCAAACAGTTACTGTCCCAAAATAACTGAGATCCAACTCATAATATAAATTAAAATGAAACAAATGTGGAAAATAATTGTGGTACGTAAATAAATGAAGATATAACAGCACAGTGCTTTCTGTTTGCAATTGTAGAAATAGTTGAAACATCAAATTGCTTTGACATTTATGTGGAAGATGGAGGATCTGAATGGAAGCATTTCCTCTAAACCAAAGGACACATATTTGAATCCAGGTTGCATAATATGCTTTATTTGTTAGAATATTTGTGCTTTTGAGAGGTTTGTAAAGTTAAGGATTTCTTCTGGATTTCTCATCAAAAGGTCCAAGTCCCATTTTAGTGCAGACTGCTGATATTTCCAAACAGTTGCTTCTATATCTTTGTTCTTTTTCAGACTGCTCAATTAACAAAACTTCTAAAGTCATAGCAAATCCTCTTGTAGCTCAACCAAATAAATGTTTATTCATAGGAGAAAACATTCGGCAGAGACAGAGACAGAAGACATATAGCTTTCTCATATCTTTATCAGAATAGCTACACATGTTCTTCCATTAGCTTTCCCTAAAATATGCATATTTGTGAGTGGTTTTTTGTTTGCATCTTTTGTTTGTCTTTAATTTATATGCATTTATTTCTTTAGGCTTCTATATTTCAGCTGATTTAAGTTATGGAAAATGAAAGTAAGCACCAATTTAACAATTTCAAAGTTTTAAAACCAAAATATATGAGGTTCCTTTAATGGTTGTCATATTGGAAAGTTCATACTTCAAGTTCTTTCTTCAGAGATGGTTTTAAAGAATACAAAAGGTAAGACACGTTCGTACTCCAGCAACCAGCAAAGACACTTGTTCCATAAGAGTAGTATTGGTTTAACCTTTATATTTCTGACTGAAATTTAGCTTCCAATTATCTAAAAAGCAAATTTAGCTCATTAAGAAAATTGCAGAGAATTGGGCCCAAATTATATGTGATCTCACATGTCAATGGCTGCTAATTTTCCCATTAACTTACTGCTGCCACTGTAAAAACACTGTTTTAATATGAACTCACAGTGTATTTGTCAGCTCTACAACAGTCCACATTTTTGTATCTTTATGAAATAAATATTTTTTATTAAGGAATTTGAAGAAGTATTTCATTCCAATTGTTCAAATAAACTTGATAAAAGATTTATAAATAGTCACACAGTGTAGCGTTATAGAAGAAATGCATCTTTAAACTTGTGTTCTGAAACTTCCAAATTACTGATATTTTATAATACGTTAAAAGGACTGCAAAATGACATTCACTTTGTCTTATAAGAGCTACCTGTGAGGACATTTTTTGATTTGTGAATTTTGAAATACACTGAAAACCAGCAAACTACAGTAAACTGAGCTACAGACTGTGTAGCTTGTAATCCATGTCTTCTAGACTTTAGTCATAACTTGATTATCTAATGGCAAACTATTTTCTGCCTTTCCTTATGAGAGTATTTCTTCACAGAAGCCTGATGGCAGACATACCGCACCCAGCTACGTAATTTTCATTATTAAAATTTTTAGACGCATATGATATGAAGTAAAAGAAACTGAGAAAAAGTGAAATAATTTAAGGAAAAAGAAAAGTAGTTTTCCCTCACCGAGTGTCCATGGCATAGCTCACATTCCCTGGGCAAATTGATTTAATACCTGATTTAGTGGTTGGCAACCCTGTCCACAGCAGGGGAGTTGGAACTAGATGGTCTTTGATGTCCCTGCCAACCCAAGCCATTCTATGATTCTCTGAAACTTCTCATTTAGGGCTCGAACTAAAATTGATGAAAACACGTACCTAGATTGACCTTAGTGGAGTCAGTACATCAAGTCTCCATGGGAACAATAATACTCATGCATTTTAAAAAACAGATAAAAAATTTTAACAGTCTTTCTGCTTTATGTTATAATCTGCACTAAGGTCCAAATCAGCATTTTAAATTATTGTACAAATTGATCTTTATATTTCCAAGAGCTGCACTATTTTCACTGTTGCTATAATTTGCTAAGAAAAGTTATAAAAAAAAAAAAAAAAATGGGTTTTGTCACTGGCAAATTCTGTTCTTTTCTTGGTGAACAATTACATGCGTGGAAAGCCATCCTTCATAATTTTAGTGATTGCACTGCTGCCAAGAAAAAATGTAGAGTCAACACTAATCTTCAGAAATAGCCTGTGCCAAACGCACACGGTTGGGTAATGAAACTTGGATACCACTGTTTACTCATTTAGTGGCTATTTCACTTCACACTGCATATTCTTTAAATCTAATGTTAGTTTGAATAATGAAGGGATTAAATGGCTGATTTCAAACCTACTGACTGCATCTCAGACCTAGAAAAATTTCTAATCATAGGCTTTGTCTTGAAAAACTTCAGACATTAATATCCTTGTTGGTATTCATAAATTTAAATTAGTTGTGGTTGGTTTAGTTTTTTTTGTTTTGTTGTGCTTTTGTTAATTTGCTTGTTTGTTGTGGTTTTGTTTATCTTTTCAAATAGCCTACTACTGCATTTAAAAAGACAACATGAGAATAGATAGAAAAAAGAAAAGTATAAAAAAGACTGAATCAAGTAATCAAGTACTGAAAAAAGAACCTCCAGCTGGGCTGTAAATTTCATTTATGCTTTTTTCTAATTAACCACTGAGAATCTAAGACTTACAGAAAATTAGTAGTACCAGTTAGGAATTTCATTACTTTTTTTGTGGCATCTTGAAAGCTGAAATTATTCATGAGCAGTCTATAGATGTGCAGCTCACATTTTATAAACTTTTTTTTCATATTATTATAACATTACAAGAAACAAAAAAACAGAAAAACGAAAAAAAAAAAAAAGGAAAATCATTCTCCAGTTTTACTTCATTTTAGCAAAGGGAAAAAGACCAGAACCACCTCTACATTCTAAGTAAGGCAAAGAATAATAATAATTTCTTGATTTTCATATATATTAAAGTTTTCTAATTCAGCCAATTGCTCATTTCTTTTCCTTTTCCTTAGGCTGCAATATACACTCTTCAAGAAGTGACTTTGAATAAGATGGCAGAAAAAAAATTGAGATTTTCATAATAAGTAAGAAATTACTTTTTTTCCCTTTCCCAAAGATTTTGAAGAAAATACAAACTGATCTAACCTGGTCATTAACTGCCTTGTATGATTTTCTCCAATTCAGCTTTGTTATTTTCTTTTTTCAGTTTTTCTGTTATTGATTTTTCTTCATAACATATGGACTTCATAAAAAATGATGAGCCAATAAAAGTTGTTTATTATATATAGCAGAAAGGAAATAAGAGCTCCTGACTATAAATTACAAAGATGGTGGGTGGATAATAAAGACTGTAGGAAGTTGTAGTTGCTCTCCCACTATTGATAAGTGTATTGTTGATAATCATGGGATATATAATCATGCCTACCATGAAATTTTCACACTTTTGAAAAGTTCTAAGATTCATACCAACATTTTAGCAATATGCTGTAATATAGCTTTTTGCCTGAATTCATGCAAAACTTTGCTCTCAAGTGTTATAGAAAATACACCAATGTGATCCGATTATTTGCCCAATCCTTGATGAATTTTACTGATTAAAGATTTTCTTTCATTGATTTCATACTTGTCTAATAAAAAACAAAAAAAACCAATTTCCTGCAAAGATCTACATTTGATGCACAATTAACAAGGCCCTCCAGAGCAGTAAGACTAAATAAAATTATGATTACATACGAAGGCAAATATTTAGAAGCGTGTGTGTGTCTTTGAAAAGTATAATGATTCCCATCATCTTTCTTGACTGCTGCAATATATGTTGTAGTATAGAAATCCATTAATATCCAGAGAGGACATTACCCTCAGAGGAATAGTGAAGGCATAATAAATAAAGCTTATGCAGATTTGAGTCCATGGAAGACATAGCAGGATCCCCATTGCAATGAAGAAACCAGAGCCTGGGTCGACCCTTTCCTGTGAGGTGCTCTTTCAGATGAGTCTCTAGCACCTAGCCATGCTGAGGCACTTTCACACCACATCATACTGTGCCAGGCCTTGGATTGTTCTTTTCCTGCCACACATATTCCTGGAAGATTCAAATTTTCTTATGAAGCAAACTAAAATCGTCTTACAGGAGAACAAACAAACAAATAAATAAATGAAACAGAGAAAACAGCATCAGAAATATTTATCATTTATAGCAGCACTGTTGCAAACCAACTGCTTTTTATGTCTTCATCTGTGATTTAATAAAATAATATAGCCTACCAAAAGTGCATGAATATACACAGTAAATGAGAACACTCCTTAACCACTGATTTTTTTCTCCAGTAATGGGGAGTTTTTAATCTTGTATGAAGGATCCCATTTCAACAGTTCAAGTCCCTTTGAAACCCCTGGCAGCCATGTCACTCCTATGTTTTACATTATTTCTGGAACCCATTACATGGCTTTCTGGCACTCCCTAAGTATTTTTGGCCAAACATCAAAGTGTACAGTTAGAAAATGAGATAAATCATACAGACAAATTGATTTGTTAGAGCTGTATACTACTTCAATGGCATAACCTAAATAATAAAGATCTTCCAGAGATACGGATGTCTGACATAGATGTTTTCAGGGGTATAGTTCAAGCTGAAGGCTTTCCAAAAATCAGTATTCTACAGCACATAATGCCTTTCATCATTTGTTTTCCTTCTAAATTCATCCCAGTATTAGCTTAAGGAATCAAAATCTTAAACTTTAAGGGTGCCTTCCAACTCAAATGATGCTATGATTCCATGACTTGAGTGAACAAACCTTGTTTATTGACTTAGTGACTTGAGCCGTTCAAATGTTGGTAGTGCGTGTGAAATGATAAATGCAGTTGCAGTGATAAACTGTGAAAACAAAAAATGAGAGCAATTTCTTTTTTCTTTTTTTCCCCAATAAGAAAGTAATGCTTAATGAAAAGCATGGGGCACAAGCCCTTTGTTGATAAGTGCCAAACAAGTGCCTGAGAAAACAATTACCTCTCTCTAAAGCAAGGGAGTGTTTGACATAATAAAGTGATGGGTTAAAAATGTAATGGAAATAAAAAATGTAATTGGTGAGTCCATTGTCCGTGTGAAATTGTTTAACATTGTAAATGACTTTGGTAAAAAAAAAACAAAAAAAAATTACTGAGCAGAAACCAATGAATGACTGATAAAGAATGACAGCATCTTACATGTGCTCTGTCAAGCTAATGCTACACTTCAAAACTCCGGAATGAGGAGACTGGAGTCCCCACAGACTGGCCTAGAAACTGGAGGAAGAGTGCTCTGTTATTAAATACCAGACAGAAATAGTGGTCAAGGTAGCTTTTAATTAGTCTATGAAAATTCAGGTAAGCTTATCGATTGCTCAAGTCATCGAGCAAAAAAGATAATTGCTTTTTTTTTTTTTTTTTTTTTTGGTCAGGTGAAATTGACTTTTAAACTTCCTGAAGACTTTTTTTGTTTTAAAAAAAATCTTTTTTGTTTTAAAAAAAATCTTTTAAAAGCATTACTAGTATTTCCTTATGATGAAAGATTCAGCACATCTGCACAAGATTCTTTTCTAACAGTACCTAATCTCTAAAATGATTTGTTAGAAAGGCAATAGGCATCAAAAACCAGATGGAGTTAAAACCCTCCTCACACTTTCCATCACATCTGAACTTCATATCTTAGAAATAACACTAATTTATCAGAAATAAATCAGAATTAAGAGGTATAGGTTTTACAGACATTTTCCTCAGTAAGTTGAAACATCTGAGGAAAGACTGTTTCTACAGCATATTGACATATAATTTGTAGGTGAATTAATTTAAAAAGTTCAATTGCATATATCACATCTTGTCCTTCTTCTTGCAGCTCCACTAATGACTTAGTGGAGAACATGGAAAATGAATTTAATGGAAAGTTGCCATTGCATGACGTAGAAAACTGACTCCTATGAATAGGAATAGAGTAGATTTTGAATAGAAGAGATGATGATGGAGTAGTTCATGACAATATATTCAAAGGAAGAACAAAGCCCATGAAGCAAATATATTGGAGTTTACTTAGGGCTGTAAACAACCACATATCAGAGACTTGACATGAGAACAGTAAGTCATCAGAGTGGGATAATGCACTTCAAGTGATACATGTACAGAAAAAAAAAAAAAACCCTGAAACTTCCCTCTAATCCTGCTGTGAAACAAGTAACTGTGTAACTCACAAAACTCCTCTTTCTGCTAAAATAGAGACATCATATGCCAGCCTTTTATCATAGTCAGTCTTTAAGATTTTAAGAGTGTTCTTGTATGAGTTTCTATAAATTTTAGACAGTGTTCCCTGTCTAATTATGGAGCTTAGATAATTCATTTGAATTCAGTATAGTAAGGAGATATATTTCCCAAGTATCTGTCTAATGATGGTATTTATTTGTTACAATAATCTAAATAAATCTCTAAATTAAAAACAGTAAAATACAATCTCAAACTATGGAGATGTATATACAGAAAGTTATTTTTACTAAGTTTCCAAATTAAATGAAACATTATTAGTAAACAAACATTATTTGTTTTATTTTCTGAAGCTACTTTGTCTAGCTAAATTTACTGGAAAATTCAGTTTCAAGGTAGATGAAAAAGACACTGATGCTGTGAAGTAATTTTGCTGTTACCTACGTGTTCTCTGAACTCTCGTTATAATTAATATGTACAAATAATAAGCTGAAAACAAGCAAGCACCACAATAACATTTTTATTTTAGCATTTAGATAGCTATTACAGGTGATGAGATGGCTACAGTTCACAGGCTATTTGAATTTCAGAAATCTGATTATGATTCAGTGAACCCTAACAAAGCCATAAGATTTTCTTTCCAATAAATTTAAGTGGACACTGATGACCTTATCAGAGCTACAAAGTGAAAAAGAGGAAGGTTTATAGATGGAGGTTCATCCCCTGAATATCTTTAAGTTATAATTTTAAATTTCTGTGGGCTTTTTTTTTTCTTTTTTTGCTTGTTTGTTTGTTTTGTGGAATGGAGTTTAATTTTTCTCTGTCCAGAAACCCTTTTTGAGATTGCAAAAATCCAGAAAACAAATGGTTCATTTTTAACTAACAAAAAACAAGTGTAAATTTGCAACAGTTTGACAAAGAAGACACTTCTGAAAAAAAAGAATTCTGCCTTAGAAGGCTTGTGCTGTTTTGTTTGGCTCCAGTGGAACTTCCCCCTCATTAAACAATAATCTTTATGGTGATTTCCAGTACAGATGAAAAAGAAAGATTCTGAAAAGAATGCATAAATAATTCTGGTTGCCTAGCTGTGGCGATGAATTCCTGTTTGTCTTGCCACTGAAGGGTGAATGCAACCCTTTGAGCAAATGGGAATTCATTATTCCAGTGACTGAGAAATGATCTACTTAAAGAACCTAATTGGTTCTACAACAGCGATTTCTTTCATAGCAGCGTTTCCGGAAGAAACAACAAACAGAAGACAGCTCTTTGACTGGTACAGGGTCTACAGGGTACACTTGCCTTCCCATGTTTCAGTTTTAAAAAGAAAATGTCATGCATACAGAGAACAAAAGGACAAAGAACTAGTGTTTAAAAAGGTACAAAAATATAGCAGGTCTTCCATTTCTTTCTTGAACAGTAAGGCTGCATTTCAGTAAGTATTAGTGCACACTCAAGACACTTAAGGTGTCTCTAAATAAGAAAATACTGTACTGACCACAGTTTCAATTCCTTTCAAGAGTGATAATGAATAGCCAAAAGCCACCTGAACATCTCACTATGTAAATGAAAAGTAAATCAATTTTATTTACAAGTAAGAGTTATTGAAAGTGTGGATTAATATGCACAATCTGCCACAGCAAACAGAACACTGTAATTTATTTTTAACCTTGTAAATTAAAATATGCAAAAGAGGAACACAGACACACGGGTAGACACAGGCAGTTCTCACTAGTTATGCTGGAAGAATGATAATCTTGCCTTGATTTTTAGAATTAAATGTAGAATTGTAAATGCGAAGTTTTCTGGAAGGAAGACTGTCTGATTCTGACTAAGGTTAATGGGCACTTGCATATTTACTTCACAGTGAGAGTCAGAACAAGTCCCCACACAACAAAAAAAAATTCACATTCAGATGGAAATCTCAGGCAAAACTTCCAGTTCCGCATGGATTTCACAGGTGAGTTAATGCCACTTTTAGAATTAGAACGAGTGATACAAAAACTCAATGCATTATTTATGCATCACTTGTAATGTGCACTCAGCCACTGTAGAATATAATATTAAAGACCCAGATCTTTCCATCCATTCTGTTCAATGCACAACACAATTGCAGTATCTCCAAAGCAGCAGGAATAATTTATTTTTTCATAATTCCACTCAAGCTTTGTTTTGTTTTAATTATTATTATTGTTATTGGCAACAGAGAGGATTTTGAATGGATGACAAGATTAGACCACAGCAATTTATTTACACAAAATCGAAATTTTATGTGTGGGGATAGGCTCTTTTCAGTGGTGCCCAGTAACAGGACAAGGGACAACAGGCACAAACTGGAACACGGGAGATTCCATCTGAATATGAGAAAAAAATTACTTACTTTGAGGATGACAGAGCACTGGAACAGGCTGCCCAGACAGGTGGCGGAGTCTCCTTCTCTGAAAATGCTCAAAACGCACATGGATGCTTTCCTGTGCAACCTACTCTACAAAACCTGCTTCAGCTCAGGATTGGATACAATGATCTCCAGATGTCCCTTCCTACCTCTATGGTTCTTTGATTCTGAACTACCAGTATCTCTTCAAAAATTTAGGTTCTACAATAATGCATATACAACAACACAATAACCAGTGCCCTACTTCTAGTCCTGTTTAGATTAGCACCACAAAGAGATTATTCTACATAACCAAATTTCTAAGGAAATTGTCTCATAGAGACCCCTGCTTTGACAGTGGAACAGCATTTTTTCCAGAAAACGGTCTAACCTTAGAAGAGAAGAGATGCCCCCCATAAAACTAGTGCAAAATACATACATAAAAAAAAATACATAAAAACTAAAAAAGTAGCCAGGATATTTGAAGGAACAGTGATCTGGCAACAGATCAGCATCATTACTTATCTTGCAAGGGATTTTTGATATTTGTTTTGCTGTCTGAAGTCCCCAGAGACCAGCGATACTGTGTCAACGCGGTGCAACAATCACCTGAAAACACAGCAAGAGTTTCGAGAGAAGATCAGAGTTATACCGAAAATTTATGGAATTAATCATCAGATTCGATATCTTATGCTATATATCAGATAAAGGTAAACAAAACTTTATCTATTTTTATCTACTTCAGCAATCTCAAGCATACTACAAGGACATAATTCCAATATTCCAATTATTTGGTGAGTTTCCATCTGCTGTAATAAAGTTTTATAAGTTCAAATAAGTTACTAAATATACAATAATTATAGATTTTTAACATTTTCTAGTTGCATTTTGAGGTAGTTCTTTTTTTTGTGTGCCTCGTTTGTTCTATTTATCCTACTCTTCTTGAAAGCCTGCTTTCAACAAATTCCTTGCCATAAATATGATTCTTTACAATTACATCTTCTGGGTTGTTTATCAGACAGATGACTGCAGTTATTGAGGAAAGATATAGAAACAACTATAAGAACAAGCAAACAAACAAACAAAACCCAACTAGCAGAGAGGTGAGTATCTGAAGGTGTCCGTGTGTTCTAACTAAAGATTTAGCTGACATAATCCAGCTTTAATTGGTGTAAGTTGCACAAATATAATTCTCACCACCCTTTCGATGTCTGCCTAATTACCCTTTCAGTGACTCCCTAATGAATGTGATCTGTGATACCATGTCACTGTGGCGCAACAAGTATGACCGATGTCTTCAGATTCCAAATTACGGTTATGTTGGGTAGTGAAATTACTGTTTGTATGCAATCGTACATAACACCTTCCCCAAAACTGAAATATTTTACTTTTTACCCAGTGACTGGTGTTTTAATTATAGCATTTTAACTAACAATCATTAGCTAAAGACCGTAACTGACCAGATATATATTGCAGGAGACTGTACCTGAGCCTTGGACAAGAACTTCATGACCCTGCTCAGGGTCATGATTTAGCAGAGGGTTGTTAGATTTAGGGTAATATGGTTCGGTCACGGTTGGACTTGATGATCTTTAAGGTCTTTTCAGACCTGAGTGATTCTATGATTCTATGATTCTATTCTATGATTCCTGTTATGTACAAGTCATACAACAATAAAGGAGCATTAATTCGAGTTTTATTTCTACATAAAATACTGCATCTTCATGTTTTATTTCTAACTGTAATGGCCATTTATAGCAAATAATATTTGGCACTTAGCAAGCTTAGAAATAAAATGTTCTAGTCTTCAGAAATACATTTAGTAATGAGGAGACCTCTAAACTCAGTAAAGTTAGGTTTATTTTAAAGTTTTGTTGCATAAATTTAAATGTTTTTTTCCATCACTCCCTAGTTTCCTTTCAGTAGACTGAATATCCCAGACTTTTTAGTGGATTTGAGATCCCTATGCAAGGGAAACTTAATAAACAGGATTAATATTAGATACTATTAATAGTGCACTCTAACTTAATATGCATAATAAATATTTCACAATCCTGATACTGGCTCACACTCATCTACTATTTGATTAGCACGCAAGGTACTAATTCATTAGTAGAAACTGCAGCTGATGATGACCCAGTCCCTTGTATCATAACTAAATTGAAGTAAACAATTTAAAATACACTGCAGGTCCCTCCTGGACACTCAATTAGCAGGAAGTCAGTAAGTAACATCTGTCCATCAACAAAATCTGAGCATATGCACACAATGAAGATTTCATACAAACTGAAATCACATGGCAGTGCAAACACATTATGTGCTCATTAGCACACTTGCTCCACAAAACTGTAATAAAGGAGCAGAGATTAGCAAGTTTGGATGCAATTTAAATCTCCTTTTAACTTATTAGTGTTTCACTAAGAAGTTGTACCAATAAAATCACATAATGTGTTCAGCTTATCACACCTTTGCAAATGAGGGGTGTGCATAGAAAAGACTTTGTTAAACACAGACAAGTTAGTATGTTACTGAGAATATCAGGCACATGAGAAAGGGCATTTTTCAAAAAGGTTGAACACCAGGGAGATTTTTTTGAAACTTTTTAATTGGTTTTGCTCCACAGATAATTTCTGTTTACGTTTGCTGAAGATTTTGATTCACAAATTATGTTTTTTGCTTTTCTCCTCAAGGAGTTAGTGCATTTTCTGCCTCCGTGGAAATAATCTTCCTGAGGTAAGTAAGATAAGTCAAATATTTACTTAATTACGAGCAATATATACAGTATTCACTCAACTGTTCCTTAAGTAAAATTCAATTTCTTTAAGAAAAATTCTCAGTGTCTTCAATAAATGCAAGATGATAGACAAAACAATGGATAGAGAATTCACTATGCCACAGTTTAAAAAACACAGGTATCAAACTCTTCCAAGTTAGAATGCTGAGTGACACAAAAGGTAAGGGGAAGATCCAGAATAGCAACTGCTAGAACAGTAGCTAGAAGTAATTATCTGAAAAACAAAATAGAAGTACTGTGCCACTACAATTGTATTTCACAGTGGGCAAAATGGACCTTTTTCTTTTGTAAGTATTTAAATCAAGTTTGCTAAGATGTGGCTGATTCTTCTCATCTTGCTGTAATATCTGTTAAATCTTGTATTAGGAAAGACTATCAAAATCAGTGGTAAGGCACACTGCATGAAGAAATGATGGAGTGAGCCTCTCAGCTTTAAGAAAGGCAGATAAACTAGGATGTGGTGGCAGGGATTGCTTAAGTCAAGCCCACAAAGCATTTACACTGCAGACTCAGAGAAGCCTTCTAATCTTTGTACTGCTCCATAGTAGTCAGTAGAGCCAAAATCTTATACAAACAAACACACAAACAAACAAATAATTCATTGCACTGACCTGCAAAACATATAGCTATACTTTTTAAAAAGAACCAAAAAAAGTTATTATAAGTCTGCTCTCTTTAGATATATCCTTAGCTTTACAGTTAAAGGAAAACGCTATCATATTTAAAACAGATACCATGACTTTCTTCTTGTATCAAAATTCCAGACTTAATTGTGATACTGCTTCATCTCAAGTTAAAAGTTCTGTGTTTATGAGCTTTTTGCAGTATTTAATAATACTAATCCGTATAAAACAAACATTGAAAAAGAATTTGTCAGTTTGTATCAAACAACAACGTGTTCACAAGTAAGAAGAAAAATAAGAATAGCCAACATTGCAGTTTGACCCACTGTCTGACTGTTAGAATAGTTATTTTTGCCTAAATTTCATTTTTTAGAAGATGCACAAAGAAAAAATTCTCAATCCAGTCCCAAGAAATGCAATTCACAATGCTTAAGGTAAATTAAGAGTACAAAGGAAAATCATTTTCACTTCAGGAAAGATACTGAACTTAAATCATGTTTACTACATTCACCATGGAAAATCAGATGCTGTATCTCTCTTTTTAATCACTAAATCAGTGCAAAACATGCTAATAAACACAATCATTCTTACTTTCTCTAGGCTTGTTCAATTTTCTACTGTAAAGAACAAATGTTTTACAGTGAACCATGTTTGTTTTATGTATTTAAGCTCTGAATTTATAATTTCCCAGCATATTGGCTGCAGCAAGTGCTGATGTGGTACACAAATAGGGCTAAAAATTTTCCTAAGGAAAAGTTGTTTATAAATACAA
This sequence comes from Centrocercus urophasianus, assembly GCF_019232065.1. Taxonomy (NCBI): domain Eukaryota; kingdom Metazoa; phylum Chordata; class Aves; order Galliformes; family Phasianidae; genus Centrocercus; species Centrocercus urophasianus. Next base: position 1,781,417 of record NW_024884733.1, on the reverse strand, counting down.
GCCTGTTTCTCTGCTAAGTCTCTCATGCTTATTACGAGCATTAATTAGAATGTATTCTCCTAGAAATTGAAACTTACACATCTATGATTATCTCTGAAGTATACAACCTGTTGATCCCTGTTCTGCAGAGACATTAATTATCAGGAACAGTCACAACAAATCCTAGAGGTAATAATGCTTATGCAGATTTGTTTCACACAGTCTCCAGAAGGACAAAAAATACGCTTCCTCATACTTGATTTGCTATGTTACTCAAGTCTATGACAGAAAGAAAGAGTTTTAATATGAAGCTTTTATTGGAGAGGTTTCATTTGGAAACCCTAACGTAAGACAGAATGAAACCAACACACTTCTTTCATCAGGCTCTTTTGCATCCAAGAACGCCGATGAAGATACGTAGATCACACAGACAAGACAGAGAATAGTTTCCTCTAAGTGGATAGCAGTGTTCATCTACTGTGTTGGCACAATACTATCTGAAGTAGTTGACTGTCTAATAGTATGTATAAATGGGAGTAACTATAAATAAAGCTTCCTCTTCTCAAGGGCATTAATTGCTTTGGTAGAAAACACACTCAGCCTTTGAAAAAATTGCTCTATTGTGCATTGCATATCCTCAAAGTATCTGCCCTCCAGGCTGTTTACATAAGAGACCCTAAGGAGTTTTGTGGCTCTTATCATTTTGCACACATAATTCATTACTGCTCAGATGTGCTCCCATTTAAGTCACCTCAATACTTACGTCCATTTCTAGGTAATGAATTCAGATCTAACGAGTTTCTTTCTGAAGCTGTTCTCAGAAGATACATGAGGATCTCAGATAGACCTTGGTGAAAGATATCCTCCCAGCTGATGGAAAAGCATTCATTTTAAAAATGTGATTTGAGGCCAGGCTTAATTTAAAAAAAAAAAAAAAAAAAAAATCAAGATAGGAGAAAATCCTTTAAAAATCTTGGAGAAGCTGATATTCTGGTTGGTTTAATCGTACTTCTTTTCTTCTTAAGTCAATTCCTGCTTACAGAAATTACCCCTGGGGGATTTTTAACATTCACTGTTTCCTTTGAAAAGCCCTGAAAAAACTTACGACCTTCCAATTTCAGACAGACTGCAGTGTGCACTAACCAAAACTTGGCATTTCCAGAGTATTCAATTTCCTATCTAAAAAGCTCAGAAGCACAAGCAGCTGAGTACTCATGCTAGCTCGTTTATAACACGGACCTAGATGCTTACTAAGTCTAACTCCATGTCAAACTCAGACTCTGGACTTCCAAACTTCAGTACTTCATTCATAACCACAAGCCCAGAAAGTTTACCATCCAGATTCACAGACAGAAAGATATTAAAGTCCTTCAGCAATCCAATTCAGTTTAATAGCATTTCTGGGCTGGAAGGGGCTGGAACACCACTCCCACAAAGACAGGCTGTGGGAGCTGGGCTTGTTCAGCCTGAAGAAGTGGGGTGACCTCATTGCAGCCTTTCAGTACCTCAAGGGAGCCTACAAACAGGAGGGGAGTCAACTCTTTGAAAGGGTAGATAACTGCAGGACAAGGGGAAATGGTTTGAAGTTGAGGAAGGGAAGATTTAGGTTGGATGTCAGGGGGAAGTTCTTTACAGAGAGAGTGGTGGGGTGCTGGAACAGCTGCCCAGAGAGGCTGTGGATGCCCCGTCCATCCCTGGAGGTGTTCAAGGCCAGGTTGGATGGGGTCCTGGGCAGCCTGGGCTGGTACGAAATGTGGAGGTTGGTGGCCCTGCATGTGATCCCTTTCAACCCGAGCCATTCTGTGTGATTCTGTTATTCTGTGAGAATACTTTGATTCAGAGAAATGTTGGGATGTATGATAGGTATTCCTATTTAAAAGAACATTTCAGAAGTATATTTGTTTTGTTGAAATCTTTTAGTAACTGTTTGTAACAGTTTGGTAGAACTGTAAGTAACTGTTTGGAAGAACTTCTCTGAAATGAGTTCCTCTATCTCTTTTAAAGGTTGGTCATGGGGAGGACAATTAAAAGAAAGATCAGTGAACTGTTTTAGATAGATGAGGGATGTAAGACTGCAAAAATGTTATTGAAGTGTCAAAGCAAATGATATATTTCACTTAATATTGTTTTCCTGGAACATTTATGACAACAGTGTCAAGTTAGTCTTGTTAAAAAATACATAATACATCATTCACTAGCTTAAAAATCAAGTGCTTCCTTTAATGTGTCGAGTGTGATTCTGGTAAAAACTCGCTACAAATGGTTTCAATAAGAGTAGTCTTTATTTTCCTTATGTTCATATGTCAGCAATGTGAATCCATGTTTTCAATCATTTTTTGACATTGTTTCCACATAATGTTATTTGTTCCACACTACTTTCAGCAGAAAAGTTTCTCTTTCCCTTCAGATCACCTGCATTTTGATTTACAATGTGCTCTCCCATTCTAAGTGATGGAGAAAATTAGCAGAGTCATGACAGAGATTCTGTCAGTAGGAGCTCTCTGTTTCGTACGTGCATACATTATCATCAAGGCTGCCTTTCTTTTTTTTTCCCTTCCATTTTATTTTGTCTTTTCTGAAAAAATATGTGCTAACTTTGCAAGTAATGGGAAACCATGTGCCAGTTTATCCATGGAATTGTTACCAGTAACACTTAATGGCAAAGTTTGTGCTGTCACTGTATTTTAATAGAGTGCAATTCACGCTCAGACTTCAATATCACGCTTTTAATAATAGATTTGTGAAGTAAATATTATTGCCAGCCTCACTCTCTACAAACAGATGCATGTCTGAAAACATGGTCATTATAATTTCAATTTAAGTAAGATTTCTAAATGCATCAACCTGAATCAACATCAACTGATCCGTTAACTTTTCTCCAGAAAAGCAAAAGTAAACAATGCCTTCAAAATGATTACTTCTACATTTTGCCAGTTAATGTGCAATGACATTTTTCCCTTGAAGTTGCCAAACTTTGCTAAGTTATAAATTAGTTTAATATATTACACAGTCCTTTCAAAGATATTTTTTACTTCCAAATTTTTGTTCACACAACAGAAGTGCAAAAGCATCAAAACTCTAATTGAAGTTGTTCAGATAATGCTGGAAATAATGTAGAGAAATTTTCAAGGAAATTAAAGTGTGTCGTAAGAACTAGGAGGGAAGACATCACTTTGGAGTGAAAGAAATATACGTCTAATGCTGAATACACAGCCTCATTTGAAAAAATGCACAATAACTAGAAGTAAAATAAGCACACAACTAATAAATAAAATATGGTGACTCCCTGCTTCAGTGCAAAAATATATGCAGTTCTTTGCCTGAGCTATTTCTAATTACAAATATAAAGACATTTTTCCTAGACATTTAGGCAGCTCTATGGCAGCTATGCAGTCTCTCCAACAGCATGGGAGCTGCAAATGATTTGCAGATTCACTACTACAACACTTTACCATTCTTGTCACTTAGATATTAGTAATGCAAAGGCCAAGTCCTGAACTGAGGTTACATATTTCACACTAGAATTCTTTACTGTCTTTCCTGCATAGGTCATCTGTGAACTACGAACTGTACAGCTTATTCCAGCAGCACTGCAAAAATAGAGAGGAAAAAATTATTCCTGTACAAATTTGGTTGAAGCTGAAAAGTAATAATGCTGTGATGGACGTACAGAAATGAGAAACAGTTGTTGATTATATTAATACTTATGGCAAACCAGCGATTTCTATTCTACTGTAATGTCTCATCAAGAGACTTTGAAAGTCACAATTTCGATTACTGTTCAGATCAAATTACCTTTCATTTCCTGCTGAATTCTCATTTCCCAGAAGCTAATTTAAAAATCCGTCTTGCTTTCTTGTTTCCATTCTTAAAGTAGGCACACATATACTTCTGGAATAGCAGGGTTTCTATGAATATGGTGAGAATGTGAACAGAACTAATGGATGTTGACACTCGACCCGATTTTGCTCTTTCCTCATGTCAAGTCATTCCAGAAGGCTCTGTTTTGCATACTCATTGGAAGTACAAGGTCTGTATCTAACATTTCTGAGGGTGAATATCAAGCATATTTGAGACCGCAAAGTGAATATGCATGATTGATGTTTTCACTCCTGTGTAAGTGTGACCTGAAGTATGTATATGCTACCCTGAGTGGTTCTAACAGGAATCTGGTAGGTAGCAATTCTCTGCTGGAGGTGACGTAGATATGCAGTAAGTCTGAACCTCCTTATTTAAACTAGAAATGGTGGTTTCTTCTTCATGCTTCATTTTCAAAAGAAAATTCTATTTGGGCAAAAAGTCCCTTAATGGAATTGGGAAGATATGCCATCAGATATGATAGGTAGCTCTAATCTGTGAGATAAATTTGGACTAGACTGAAAAAAAAACAACCAGTGATGATTTCCTATGGTAGCTTCATGCCAAGAGGTATCTCAGCTCCATTACATTGCTCCATCATTCTTCCTGCTCAACAGAAGAGAGGTAGAAAATACAGTGAAAAAAAAACTCACAGGTGAGATAAGGACAGGGAGATCATTAATTTCTATCATGGGCAAAACAGAATAATACAGGGAGAGAATACTGCCCATTTTCAATTGATGACCAGTGAAAGATAACAGATCTTCCCCTGCCATCTACCCTCTTGTATCTCCTTGTCCTGTCCCAGGTGGCACAGGGGAACTGGCTGTGGCCAGTCCCAGTCCCTAACACTCTGTAGCTCCTCCATGTTACTCTCTGCACCTGCTCCATGTGGGATCTCACTGGAACATCATTCCCAGCCCAATCACACGTGGGCTTCCCAAGGCTGCACCTTGATGGGTCTGCATCATGGTGCTGCTCCAGCACAGCCCCACAGGCAGCAGCCCTTCCAGCCCCTCTCTGGGCTCCGGCCTGGGGCTGCTCCTGCACAACACGGCTGTGGCCTCCTCCATGGCTGCAGTGGAGATCTGCTTGAAAATGTTTTTTAAAAAGCAATCCAAAGAAGTCAGTCATCAAAGCTAGAAGTGTCAGTGAGTGTTTTGCACGAGCACAGCTCATGTCTGATTGTTCTTGCTCAGGAATGATGCAGCAGCTGAAAAGATGAGATCATTTGCAATTCGATGCCTACTGCTGTGTTCAAAACTGGGAGGGAATTTTTTTGTCTGCCATTGGCAACTGTGCCACCATGTCACTGCAGATCAACCATGCTGGGATTTGCTTTCATGCCCGTGAGATAAAATTCGTCTCTTATATGCGAAAATAGCAGAAAAGAGAATTCATGTGGCAGAATATCTGACCTACATGGCAAGCAGGCTAACTAAACTCCAGTTCAGTCTTTACTGAGGCTGAATGTCAAGACCTGCATTAGCCCTGCTCACCCTTGCAGACGTTCTGGTGGCTGGAATTGTGAGACTATGCAATCCCTGTTTTGTGTGCAAATAATTCCCAAAGTTACTACTAACTAATGTACTTATTAAAAACAAAAATGAGTTTTCCTGGATTTCTCTCTATTGCTTATCTTGTACACAAGGTAGCCCTTTGGCATTTAGAGGAGGAATAACCTTTCATAGTTAAACTACTTCAGAGTTTGCATCATGAACATCTATAAAAGAATTCTTTGTTCTGCTGTTTAAAAAAATAATTCTGTAATGCTTTCTGAAGTGATGATAAGTGCTCAGTAGGAAGTAAGCAGTCTTTCTTTTTGAAGTCAGGCTAGAGCACATAAGGGTCAGAATTACTCATTTCAATACAAAAGAATGTTAGGAAAGTGGTTTCCTTAATTTTCCCAAAATTACGTGAAAAGGCCCACTGACTGAAAAATGACAGAAATGAAGGTGGGGAAAAAACGAACATTTAACACAATATTACCCAAACAGCTTCAAAAGTGTGTTTTCTACATGCTGGTCAAGAGACATTTACAAATACTTGTGTTAAGAGGGAAGAATGTTGCACAGTTTGCACATACATCAAGGGAGACTGTATTAGATTTAATTTATTTAACATATCACTTTGTTTCTGCAGTATCTGATCCCTAGCTGAAGTGGGTTGACCCTGGCCTGCAGCAAAACACACTTGCAGTTTCATAGTCACTTCCCTTTCTTAATGGGTAGGAAAAAAGGAAAACAAGAAGACTCGTGGACATGCAGACAGTGAAACAAAACCTCCCTCACTGAGAAACAAATAAACTACTACGAATGTCATAATTTCAACAGGATCAGAATACTCTGAATGTTCAGAACAAACACTGTTCAGTAGATTTATATTAAAAATTAAGGAAAAAACAGCACACTTTTAATATAAGTTGTGCAGAGGAAAGAGGGTGAATGGGTTGTTCGGTTTATATATTTTTTTCTTTTTTGCAATTGGGAATGAGACATTTTTATGTCGACATAAAATATAAATTAACTGTAACACTTATAAATAACAAAATTCTCAAAGGCCTCTCAGCAAATTGCCTACAAAGTGCAATTCTTAGAAACCAGTAGGTTATATATGCCTGGCTCCTATGGGCTTTTCTATCTGATGGTGAATTTAAAACTTTTGTCCCTCCAAGGAAAAAAAAAAATAAAATAAAAAATAAAAGAATATATCTTTTTTTGTGCCTGCAAAGGAGCTCTGCAGAGGTTGTTAAAACCTGATAGAGAAAAACACTTTGCCTGAACATGGACCTTGTGTAATGAACATTATGTTAACACAGAGGGAAAACTAATAATTACATTACGAGCTTTATCCAAAAGTGATACCACTTATCAGTCAGAGCATATTAAAAAAAAAATTGTGAGGGAGAGATTTTTATAGCAATAAAGATTTTTGCTTAGTAAAATAGGAAGGAAAAATGGAAAGAAAATAACTAATGACATATTACATGAAAGCTCCTTATTGTTGTCCTGAAGCATGCAGATAAGGAATAGAAGAGGAAGAAAAATATTTACTGGCCATAAGAATAGCAATAATTCACTCTCCCTAATTCTATCTCCTCTACAGAATAAATAAATAAATAAATATATGAATAAAAGTTGATAAGAAGAAAAATCTGATTAAGTATGGACATTACTTCACACACAATTGTATCTAAATATGTTGAGGTCCATGGACCAAGGACAACTATAATTAATTACCTTGTATGTCATATAATATCACAAGACCCTCAAAATGAGTTCTGTTTTGTTTGTTTTGAAATTATTTCAGATTTGTATTTACATCAAAAGCTGAATATTGTTCATATCTCTGTGTACAGTTAATTCTAGAAGGATTATGTGAATATATTAATAGTTTACATCAGCATTCCTTCCTTCCTTCCTTCCTCCCTCCCTTCCTTACTTCCTTCCTTCCTCCCTTCCTTGCTTCCTTCCTTCCTTCCTTCCTTCCTTCCTTCCTTCCTTCCTTCCTTCCTTCCTTCCTTCCTTCCTTCCTGTTAAACAAGCAGGAATAAACTGTAGACCACGAAAATAAACCAGTAAAAGAAAGTTCTATTTAGTAATTAAGATTTCTTTTTTTTTACATTCCATTCTAAAATATTGCATTGTTCTTTCTGCTGCTAAAATTAATCCCACACTGATATGTTTCCTAAACCTCCATTTCATTTTCTGTATACATACATTTTAGAAAACAGCACTTTCTGACACATTTTTAAAGCTAATAACTAACGTGCTAATGACAGGCTCAGGCACTCCCTGAAGTCAGAAACCTGTACAGAAGTATGTTTGCGTGGATTGCCATATTCCTTCTAGCAACAGCTTTCGTCTGAGTGGAGACCATGTCTACCTCTAGCTCTTCTGGAAGGGGAAAGACTGCCAGGTGAGCTGGCCTCTTGGGTAGAGAGAGGGATTGCACCCTGTCTGCACTCCCTGCCCTCACGAACCAGGCCATCCTTCTAGAAAAGATCTGCAAAATTCAGATTCCTTTCAACAAGACAAATTCTCTGCCGATCAGTGCAGAGAATTGCAATTATGTATTATAATAACGTGTTGCAATTATGTTTGTGTCCCAGATTCCGTATGTTTCATGTGCTTACAGATTTGTAACTTCTTTCAAAGTTTGGAAAGCACATATAATTAATTAATTTAGCTAGTTCTTGGTCAATAATCCCTGCCTCAAGGACAAACATGGAACTTAGTAATGGGCAATATTTATTGGTTCAAAAAGTTTAGAAAACATCAAAAAAAGTAGGTAAACACTTTCATCCATTAACAATTAACTTTTATCCATTGATGATCAGAGGGCTGGAGCACCTCTCCTAAGATGAAAGGTTGAGGGAATTTGAATTGTTTAGCCTGGGGAAGACAAAGCTCCAGAGAGACCTCACTGCCATATTCCAATAATTGAAAGGTGCTTACAGTCAAGGGGGGACCGACTTTTTACACAGGTAGATAGGAGTAGGACAAGGGGGAACAGACTTAAAGTGAAAGAGGGGAGGTTTAAGTCAGATGTTAGGAAGCAATTCTTCACTCAGAGGGTGGTGGAGCACTGGACAGGCTGCCCAGAGAAGCTGTGAATGCCTCAGCCCTGGAGGCATTCTAGGTTTGATGTGTTCCTGAACAGACTGATCCACGAGTTGGCAACCCTGCCCACAGTGGGGAGACTGGAACTAGATGATCTTTGAGGTCCCTTCGAACCCAAAGCCATTCTGTGATTCTCTGATTAACTTATGCTGGATTTTTCATGTATGCATGTCTCATGAGATGTGTGGTTTAACTGTGGGGAACAAAGACCTACAAGTTCATAATATGAAAAATTAATTTTTAACCCATTGAATTAGTCCTGTGAATCTCAGAAATGGTTAGGTGTTAAATTTTGGAAAATTATCAGGTTTGTTTATCTTTTACCTACATTACTAGCTCCCATTAATAATCACAATGAAAATAGATTTTTGATGCTACTGAAAGTTAATACAACAAATTGACAATTCCACAGTTTGTATAATTTCTTACAGTCGTTTTCTCTTGTTTGAAATATAAATGGTGTAAAGACACTATTTCTACAGAATACTGTAACACAGAATTCCATTCAGACATCTAAAAAGATAGCAAGGATCCCTGAAAACAAATGGTTCCAAAAATTTAAGATTTCCTTAATTAGTTTTCCTCATTATAAATTATGCAAAATGATGGAAAATATGATTTAGTTAATGAATCTAATTAGTAGAAATATGCAGAAATATGACAAGCATATCAAAGCTGTACAAATATTTTGTACACACAAAATAATTCAATTTGGATCTATCTATCAGTAAATGCTGTTCATAGAAGCACAGAATAATTTAGGTTGTAAAAGACCTTTAAGAGCATCAAGTCCAACCATTAACCCAGCACTTCTAAGTCTACCACTAAATCACAGAATCACAGAATTGCAGGGGTTGGAAGGGACCTCCAGAGATCATCGAGTCCAACCCCCTGCCAAAGCAGGTTCCCTACAGCAGGTCGCACAGGTAGGCGCCCAGGCAAGACTTAAATATCTCCAAAGAAGGAGACTCCACAACCCCCCTGGGCAGCCTGTTCCAGTGCTCCGTCACCTCACCGTAAAGAAGTTCTGGCACACATCTGTGTGGAACTTCCTATGCTGCAGCTTATGTCCGTTTCCCTTTGTCCTGTCTCCACGTAGCACTGAAAAGAGACTGGCCTCACCACAATGGCCCCCACACTTCAGATATTTATAAACCTGGATCAGGTTTATCGCTCTTTTACCAGGTCATTGACGGGTGCAACCACAATCATCACCCTCTTCACAGTGACAAAACTTCTCATCATCTGTGTGCTCGGCAGAGAAGGACCTGGGGGTCCTGATGGTCGAGAGACTGAACATGAGCCAGCAGTGCGCTCTGGCAGCTCGAAAGGCAAATGGGATCCTGGGCTCCATCAGGAGAGGGGTGGTCAGCAGGGACAGGGAGGTGATTGTCCCTCTCTACTCGGCTCTTGTGAGGCCCCATCTGGAGTACTGTGTCCAGGTGTGGAGCCCTCAGTACAAGAAAGACATAGAGATTTTGGAAAGGGTCCAGAGGAGGGCGACTAAGATGATCAGGGGGCTGGAGCACCTCCCCTATGAGGACAGGCTGAGGGAGTTGGGCTTGTTCAGCCTGGAGAAGAGAAGGCTGCGGGGTGACCTCATTGCAGCCTATCAATACCTGAAGGGAACCTACACCCACGAGGGGAGTAAACTCTTCAAAAGGGCTGACAACAGCAGGACTAGGGGAAATGGATCCAAGTTGAAGGAGGGAAGATTTAGGTTGGATGTTAGGGGGAAGTTCTTTACAAGGAGAGTGGTTAGGCCCTGGAACGGGCTGCCCAGGGAGGTTGTGGATGCCCCGTCCTTGGATGTGTTTAAGGCCAGGTTGGACGGGGTCCTGGGCAACCTGATCTGAATGTGCATGTTTGGTGGCCCTGCTAGGCAGGGGGGTTGGAACTACATGATCCCTGAGGTCCCTTCCAACCTGGGTGATTCTGTGATTCTGTGATTCTGTGCTCTTCAACGCTCTTATTAGGTGAGGGGGAAGGGAGGAGGAGGGGTGAGGGATGCGGGGACGGAGAGCCGCTACCCTGGCAACGTCCCGCCACACGAGCCGCTCTCGCGAGAAGTGCCGGGCTCCTCCGATATACTCCTCGGGAATGGCTGGATGAGGGAAAACGGAACGAATCCCTTGTGCACCCCGCCGTCAGCCGTCTCAGCTCTGCCTGGGGCGGCTCCGGAGCAGCAAACCTCGGCGATCGAAAGGTTCTCTTCCGGGTTTGCGCCCGTTTAAATCTCCTGCCGCTACCCTGGCCAAATAGGTGTCCCTAAGCACCAATTTACGTGTAAGACCTTTGTGAGGCCTCTCACTAACATCTTCGAAATATTGTAGAGGGTAGGAAAGACTATGACTGTATGTTTTTAAAGCTGAAGGTGATTATGTGTAAAACTCTAAGTCAGTCAGACCCAGCACCTCCAGCAGATGATATATGATGTTGAGGGAACTAAATTTGGTCTTGAAAAGGTAAGACTAAAAGAGTTCGTAGTGTTTCCTCAGCTACTTAAAGCAAACTTATAGAGAAGAGGAAGCTAGATTCCTCTTCCACATCCACTGTGATGGGACAGAAATCAATGGAAATTCATGTGATATTTATTTATTAAAAAATTAAAATAACATTAATCAAACATTGGAACAAATTGCTTGCACAGGTTTTTGAGCCTTCATTCTTGGAGATGATCTTGGAGAAACCTGGGGCCTTGGGAAAGGTCCTGAGCTACCTGAACTAAACAGCATACACTTTTAGAGGCAGTTTGATGAGACTACCAGCAGAGGTCCTTCCCACGTGAGTTATTATAAACTGCATGCTCTGCAGACTGTTCTAATAATATTCTTCTGATGAAGAGCACTGCTGCATTTAAATTGTTTATTTCTCTGTTTTAAGTCATTAAATATACATAGCGGAACAGTCAGTTTTCTAGAAAAGAGTGATCCATGTCATTTTAAGAACATTGATACTTTTTTTTTTTTTTTTTAAGTTTTTTATTTCTGGATTTCATCTGTTAGTGAAATAGCTACCCTCAGGTGAAATACACTTAAGATCTCCTGCTGGTCGGAGTCACTACACTGTTGTGACAGAAGATCTTTAGAGAGGTGAGTGCCTGCTTCAGTCTTCTCCGGTTGTCCAGGCAACAGGCTGCCCAGAGAGGCTGTGTATGCCCCATACTTGGAGGTGTTCAAGGCCAGGTTGGATGGGGCCCTGGGCAGCCTGGTTTAGCATTAAACGTGGAGGTTGGTGGCCCTGCATGTGGCAGGAGGGTTGGAGATTTATGATCCTTGAGGTCCCTTCCAGCCTTGGCCATTCTGTGATTCTGTGTGATTCTGTAATTCTGTGATACGCATTTCAGTGGTTTTCTCTAATTTATTGTTTTAGGTACATCAGTCATAAGCACCACAGGAATTACCCCAAAATTCCTGAAACTCAGACTCTCAGACTTCATTAGTGTTAGTTGAGCTGCAGAGTATTAAAATTGTGATGTATTAAAAATCTTGAGTATCTTGAACTCGATGGTGCATCTGATTCAATGTTGAACACAATCTGTAGTAGGCGACAACAATCTAATATTTTGGGGGGAGGGGGAGAGACAGAAAATGCAGTCATATTTCATAAAAATCATTGCTAAATTGGCTTTTGATTATTTTTCCTAAAAGTCATATCTATCTGTAATTGATTGACATGTTGTAAGGCAATGTACAGGCAGACATCTTTAAGTGAATTTAAAAAAAAAAACAAAACTGTGATTTAAAGACTTAATTAATTTTGGGAGGGGGAGTGGGAAGAGGAAATAGCACTTGAAAGCATAAAGTACACTTCATCACAAAGTCTATCATTATGATTATAACAATCACTTATCTTCAACTGACAGTGTTCTCTGCATATTTCTGAACATGCGAAAGTACATCATAGGTGAATGGACCTAATTGTTTCTTAACCTGAAAATCTCAATTGCTGCAAGGTTATGACTACAGAACTGTCAACCCTTTCTGCCTGTAACATCCTGATCCACCAGTCAGGCATCAACCCTTTGCCTATGCCTATAGGTATCCCCAAATTCAGATCAGGCTGCAATGAATCACTGAATCTGAATAGGGCCAACAAGAGAAATTCTTTTTCTGGAAGTTTATCAGTGGAACATGTAGGAAAACAATAAATAAATACACTATTTAACAGGAGTGACACCACATTTTGGGAAAGAGATCTGGAATATGTAGGTAATTTAACTTAAGGCTTGCAAGTCAAGTATGGCTTGAGATCAATAAATCTCTATTTGAATTGTTGTTTTCATAGTTGAAGTTGGAAGGGACCTCTGGAGGTCATCTAGCTCAAGTGCCGTACTCCAGCAAATTGCCCGGGACCAGAACCTGTCTGCTTTTGAAGATCTCCAAGGAAGGAGACTCCATGACCTCTCTGGGCAACTTGTTCCAATGCTTCATCACTTTCATGGTAAAGAAGTACTTCCTGATGTTTGGATTGAATCTCTTGTGTTGTAGTTTGTGTCTGTTGCCTTTTGTTTGCTTGTCATCCGTTACTAACTCTCGAGTGTCTGCAAATGGCACGTTATTGGTAGCCCCTACACTTTCTGCTTAGTTTGTTTTCCATAAATCCCCCACTAGATTCAACCAATGAAATTATAAACCATGAAATTACCTTCTAACTAGCTATTCCCAAAGTTTTTCTCTCACAACCAGAATCTCTATAGAAATTACAAAGTTTCATTTGGGACGGACTTTTTCTTCATAGTATCCACTATGATGCTATGTTTTGGTTTTAGGAGAAAAACACTGTTGGTAATACACTGATATTTACAGTTGTTGCTGAGCAGCGTACAGAGACATGGATGTTCCAGTTTTCTCAGCTTCTGCCAGCAGGAAGGCTCAAGGGGCACAAGGACCTGGGAGGGGACAGAAATAGGACAGCTGACCTAAACTGGAAAAATGGATATTCCATACCCTAAAATGGCACGTGGAAGGAAAGCTGGAAACAAGGGGAGAGTTCTTGGGGTGGCCTTCCACTGCTCAGAAACTAACAGGGCATCAGTGAGAAGGTGGTGAGCAACTGCTTGTACATCACTTATTGCATATGCACATATATATAATTCTCATAACTATTACCCTCTTTTTCTCTCTTCCTTTTCTCTGTCTTAGTAAATAGCTTTATCTCCATCCCCACAGTTAGAGGTTGTTGGTTTTTTTTCCAATTCTCTCCCCCATCCCACTGGGAAGCTGTGGGGAGTGCGGTGCTTAGCCACCTGCCGGGTTAAACCACAGCAATAAGAGACATCTAAGTTAATACTATAGTCATTAAAGGATCAGTGGGGGAGGAAGGGGAGTGTTTAAAAGAAAAAACACAAAAACCAGAGCATAAAGAGAACAAGTTAAAAGCAAAAACAAAAGGAAGTGCTTTACAGCAGATAGCACGCTCTTTCAATATTTTTAAAAGTCTAGCCTGGAGGTCCTATTTCAATGAAGTTACTGTAGTGTAATTCCCAGCAATGCTTCTTTGAGGTCAGATATTCCAGACGCAGAAAATAGGACAGGCTTTTCAGATTATAACGTGTCAGGTTGGACGGTTGGCTTTCTGAGTGATTTCTCTTGCACTCAAAGAAAATACATTCTCACAACTTAATACAGTTTAGTGTGAAGTGATTTTAGTGAATGCCAAACACATTACTGCATGATTACTTCAAAGCATGCAGAAAATTGCACTCCAGGAAGAATACTGCAGAAGCCCTAGTGCACCAAAACTGTAGATGTCTGTGATTGCCTGCAATGAACACTGAGTTAAAGGAAAAGGAATGAAACTGGTTCATAAGTGAAAGCAACTCACTGGGAAAATGAAAATTGCTGCTCCTGGTACTTTAATTGTACTGTCTGTGCTTCAGAAACAAAATCACCGAAGATATCTGAATTGTTAACAGAATGGCTCATACATTACAGTGTGCAGGAAGAGCTGCCTAAGATTTACATGGCTATTCTGACTCATCAGTGTAAATGCAGCTTCACCGTTTAGCATAAATTAGAAAACAATACAAACAGCACTGGGGCTGAAGAAGGGGTGACAGAAAGAAAAGAAAAAAAAGCAGTGATAAGAGACATCAAGTTTCATAACTGAGCTGAAGAGGGGAGAAAGAAACGTTGACTCTTTGATTTATGAAGGAATTGGCAATCCACAACTAACCCTAAGATATCCCTGTGCCCTCAGCACCTTCATGTTTCTCCTGATTGGAAAAAAAAAAAAAGGGGAAAAAAAAAAGAGCGATATAAAATTCCAAACATTTTTGCTTGTCATTACAGTGTATAAGATCTTCCAATAGCATAACAGTGTGGGTCACATCCAAGCCTTTATAATTAACATTTTGATGGATATATTTGCCCTGTTTTGAAGAATTACATGCTACAGACCCTCTGTAATGACCCTTTTACCCATTTTGTGAACTTGGAAAATCATAATTTAGAATTAGAAAATGTTATTCTTGAAAACTGACTTCTGGCAAAAGGGATTGCATTCCTAAATCAAAGCCTAAGAATATAGTGTTAGTCCAAATAATGTTTATAAGTCAAATTAATTCAGAAAGCTTCAAAAATACAACATGAATTTTAAAAGTTTCATTATCTGCTCCTTTTCAGTGTATTCGTCCTTTCAGCATCCCTCTGAGAGCTAAGGATTTAGTCTTCTTCAAGCAGAATACAAGTCAGAGAGGCTGTGAAAATTTGAAGTCTTTGTTGTTTTGTGGTTTCTATGCTACGAGTCTTTTCCTCTACAGTGTTGAGTGTACATGGAGTTGTTTTGATTCAAGCCCTGCATGAAGTCTTCTGTTTTCTTGCAGTCTGCTTCCTGGTGCCCTGCTGAGGTTTCAGAGTTGGACATTGGCCTCCCCTAGCCTCATTTGGTATGTAATATAATGCAATGACTCTATTTTATCATGATGATTATACATGTATATATTCCTATATCTACACAGATTAAATCTGTTAGGTAATAAGCACTTGAACACTGGAAAAATGCTATAGCAAACAAAAACCAGAAGAAATCAAGGTGAGCTCAAAAGGTCCTGGGCCTTTCAGGTCAGCACAAAGATTGGTCACTTAATAATACAAAAAGTTACTGAGCAACAGAGAAAAGCTATGAAATTCAAATACTGTTTAAAGGTTTTTTTGTTTAATTCTTTTTTTGTTTATTTATTTACCTGCCAAATCCTGAATGGAAAAAGAAGAGTTAAAAATTGTTATATCATAGAATCATAGAATGGCCTGGGTTGAAAAGGACCACAGTGCTCATCTGGTTTCAATTCCCTGCTATGTGCAGGGTTGCCAACCAGCAGACCAGGCTGCCCAGAGCCACATCCAGCCTGGCCTTGAATGCCTGCAGGGATGGGGCATCCATAACCTCCTTGGGCAACCTGTTCCAGTGATATGTTAAGCAATGTAAAAGTGATTAATTAGAATAGCTGTGTTTAAGACTACTTAGACAACAGGCAGTTAATAGAAATGTGAATTAAAGCCATTGGATTACTATGGGGATTAGATTTTGTATGTAGACAATTATTCAGTGCTACTTAATGAAAAAAAAGCTGATGTGTAGCTATCATGAAACTAAATACTGCATAATAAGTGAAGTTAAATCAAATGCTTAACATCATTTTGTATGAGGAGAACCGTTTCCATGCATTTAAAAACTGAAAAGAAAAAAAAAAAAAAAAGAAAAAACAGCTTAAATAAAGAAAAAGTAACTATGGGAAACTTTTGTTAAAAGGGGAAGTTATGGTCACACCGGGTAGAGGGGTCTTGAGTGAGAAGGCTTTAGCAGCAGAAATAGTCCAGGTGTGTCCCTTAACAGCCCCCTCTAAGGGCACAGCTGTGCAACATCAGGCTAAAGATGGAGGAAGAGAAGGAGGAGATGTTTCCCTGTAGTCAGTGGAGGGCAGCACAATGGATATTCCCTGAAATAAACTGCAGCTTGTGGAGAGCCCACAATGGAGCAAGGGGGAAATGTGAAGAAGGAGTGGTAAGGAGAGTTGTTGTGCATTGACCACCATCCCCTTGTGCTGCCTTAGAGCAGACAGAGAGGTAGAGAAGTCAGAAATGAAGGAGTGAAGTTGAGCCTGGGAAATGCTGAGAGTATGTGGAAAAAATATGTTGTTTTTTCTTTTTTTTTTTTTTCCTCACTAACCAAAACTATTTTAACAGTAAATAATTTTTCTGCAAGTCAAATCTGCTTTGCTTGTGATGGTAATTGTTGTACAGTCTCCTTACCTTCACCCACGAGTTTTAAAATTATATTTTCTTCCCTGACATGTTGAGCAAGAAGAGTGTCAAAGTGTCTGGGTGGTGACTTAGCAGCCAAAGTTAACTCACCACAGTGATCTGAATCCATATTGGATGAGAGATGGGTTTAACTATCAGTAAAACAATGTAGGAAGAGGTCCAGGTTCTGATAGGGACTAAAACTGAACTTACAAATAGTATGAAATCAGTTTTCTTTCTTTTCCTGAACTATATAATCAAATGTTATTGTGTGTTCATCAAGTTTAATCAAAGAAAGCCTTCTATACTAAGTGCGAAAGTTAAGAATGGGCTGCATGTCTCTTTCAAATAAATTAGGCTGTTCTTGATTTACAGTAGCCAAAGGGAATCATAACATCCAGACGTTTGGGATTTGCAAAGACGGTGGAGAAAACTGTCAGAATAAAGTGATTATAGATAGCAATATTGCTGTGCTATTTTGAGCACAAAAAGACCTGTTTAAAATGTAAGAATAGAACAAATGATTCATCAATTTTCATTGGGGTTGGAGAGTTTCTCATAAAAAAAGGCATTAACAACATGAGTGCCATGGAACATAATTTGAAAACCATTTTACTATAATGTTATCAATAAAAAAAGAAATGCAAATATTCCCAGATAAATAGAACACTTGTCATAATCTAATTGGCAGAGACTCAAATTGACTGGGAAACCATCAAATTGCAGCCATTGGGAATGAATGGGAATGCTGGGAACACAATACAGCTGCATCCTGACAGCACGGACAGCACAGGAATGGGCAGTAGAACTGAAAGGATTGTCTAATTATAAGGGTTAGATTATTTATTGTAAATCTAGTAACTAGAGAGCAAATGGAAACCAAAGTGCTGACGAAATATAGTGGATAGAATAATAGAATAACATTCTATCCACTATAAGATATGAGAAACAGTAGACAAATTGAGGCTTCGTGGAGTAGGAATTAAAAATAATAATTTTGACTTTTATTATGTTCTGTCTATGACAGCTATGACCTCCTACTCCTGACTAAGAGCTATTATGGTATCCTCTCACAGGAGTGTTTGAGCAGTTTACCATCACTATTGTAATGACCTGCAACATAATGGGCAGGTTTTTTTAAAATCATACCTATTTATTACTTCTCATCGGTGAACTTATTTTTCTTTCCCCTAGTACGTGCTCACTGCTGTTTCAGAATAGATAAAAACAGCATTCAGAAAGTCCTATATGTCCTTTTTTCACCCTCTTTTAATTGAAGAGTATAGATTCAATTTGTATTAAATAAGGTTCCACAAACCTTATGCCATCATCTCATATTGTGACTTATGTTGGAGAAGACAACAAGGAGAAATAAAACAACATAATTCTTTCCTATAAATTGTTGAGTAATGGAATAATTGATCCAGAATCATATCCATATTTTTTGTGCTTAATATTTTTTTTCTAAAGATTTCTTATCATCCTTCAGTGAACCTTTCTTCTATAAATTTTCCTAATAATTATTTTAAGCAGGCCATACAGTTGGTATCCAAGACATCTATGATAATGAACTCCAAAATGTATTAAAATGTAATTTCCTTTTCTTGGCTATTTCTTCTACGTTGTAATTTCATTGGATCATTGCATTCTTCCTTTTTTTTTTTTTCTTTTTAGATAAAGAATACTGAAAATGGGTCTCTACTTATTTCTATGTGAGAATTTTTATTATGTTTTCATTATAGCCTTCTTCATATCTTTGCCAAGCAAAAGAATCTCAGTTTATTTAATGTGTACGTTTGCAGAATAAAATTGATCAGATTTTTTTATTTCCAGTCATATTTGTTCCTGTTCTACATTCATTATTCAGGTCTTCTATGCTTCCATGCTTTTACACAGCAGCACAGTGATACATTCTGTCTTGTTCTCTATTCTTTTCCTAATTCTTAACTAATACTTGCTTTCTGAACCATCACTAAGCACTGGAGTGATATTTTTCTGTAAGTATTCAGAATTATTTCAAGAGCATTTTTTGAATGCTAATGTAACTTTAGAATCTGCCACGTTATAAAAGTAACATTCTAAATCTGCTAAGGAAATCTGCTTTGCAAGAAATGTCTTAAATTTATCACTGATCAACCCCACATTGCCATGTTTTTGTTCAGCCACACGTCACTGCGGAAGATTTCTGAAACAATTCACTGAGGTTTTCATTCTTCATTGCACTAAGAAAATAGGCATCACTGAACTGCCTTTGCCACTTCAGTTCCCCACCAGAATTTCCGTTCTGTGCTGACACAAATCCAAGAGGTGGATTACACAGCAGACTTATATCAGTGGGCTTCAGGCCTTCTTGGGCACTATTATTTATAATGACTTATTCATGTGCACTTTGATGGTTTGCTCTAAAATAAAAGTCCAGCTTGAATTACATCTATCTAGTGCTCTATTAAAGAAGATGTAAGGTAAGGAAAAAAGGCTTGCATATATTGAAACGTACCTTTTAACACCTGACATTCTTCAATTCAACTGTACCAAGTTTATGCATATTTATCTGTTTATATTTTGGATTATTTTTGATAAACAACCATTTGATAAATGATAAATTGTTACCATATTTTTCACTGTCCTCACAGAATATTCTTTTTTTTCTAAATTGTGTTTTGTTATTCCTACTCCTACAAACAAAAGTTTCTCTAAAATCTGAAAGTAGATTTCGATTTTCATTTGTTCTATATTATCAACTTGAAAATGATATTTCTGTCCTTGTGAAAGTGTACAGATTCAAAATCCACCTCCTTGCTGTTTTTCACGATATAGTAAAAGCTGTAGTCCACTTGCAAATATAAAATTGAACATTATAAACTCCCGGATGGCTGAAGTATATAATGCCAGCTCCCACACGGGTAACCATACATCTGATGTTATGCTCTGCCATCTGGACTCACTGTTGCTAGCTAGGCTTGCAGAGGTGCTTAGGAGCTAGAGACTGCACAGACTCTTCATCCCTTCCTTCTGCATCAAAAGATCTGCTAAAAAAGGGAACTGTAATGGTGCATTAGATAACAGCACAACTAGCATAGCTAAATGCTGCAATTGAAATAAGTTTTTACTTTCCCTGTCTTGTTTGACAATCAAAATAGCAGCAATGCAGGATCTTCCCAATTTCTATTCTAACATGCCGCATATTTTTAAAATACAGTCACAGATGCATTTAAAAATAGCATTTTTTAATGAAAGTTCAATTAATTTTTATTATTTCATACCCGCTGTTTAAAAATAGATGAGAATCTAATAAGATCTACTTTTTCTTCTCTCACTGTGTTAATCTTGCATAGCTTTACTTCTCACATCTGCTGTTTGTTCAGAATTCAGTTTCTCATTTTCTCATTTACATAGAATCACAGAATCACCAATGTTGGAAAAAAATTTTCAAGATCATCCAGTCCAACCGTTCACATATCACCAATGTTTCCCACTGAATCATGTCCCTCAATACAACATCTAAACATTTCTTGAACACCTCTAGGGACAATGATTCTACCACCTCCCTGGGCATTCCATTCCCATTCCAGTGCCTGACCACACTTCTGGAGAAGTATTTCCTAACATCCCTCCTGAATCTCCCCTGGTGCAACTTGAGGCCATTCCTTTTATTCCTATTGCTAGTTACATAGCAGAAAAGGGTGACTACACCTAATCACAACCTCCTTTCAGGGAGCTGAACAGAGAAATAAGGTCATCCCCTGAGCCTTCTCTTTTCCAGATTGAATAACATCAGTTCCCTCAGCCGCATCTTGTGCTCCGGACTCTTTACCAAGTTCGTTGCCCTTCTCTGGACAAGCTCCAGGGCCTCAATGTCTTTCTTGCAGTGAGGGACCCAGAACTGGACACAGCACTCGAGGTGCAGCCCCACTAGAGCTGAGTACAGAGGGATGATCACTTCCCTGTTCTTTCTGGCAACACTATTTCTGATACAAGCCAGGATGCCATTGGCCTTCTCGGCCACCTGGGCACACTGCTGGCTCATGTTTAGCCAAACATCGACCAGTACCTTCATGTCTGTTTCTCCTACACAGTTTTCCAGCCACTCTGCCCCAAGCCTGAGGAATTGCCTGGGGTTGCTGTGGCCAAAGTGCAGGACCCCGCACTTGGTCTTGTTGAACTTCATTATCCTCAGACAAGTGATCCAAGCCTGCTCAGAACCTTGTGAAGTCTTTCCTACCCTCAGGCAGATCAATACTTCCTGCCCACTTCCTGTCACCTGCAGACTTACTGAGAGTGCACTCAAACTGCTCATCCAGATCATCAATAACGATATGAAGCAGCAAGGCCCCAGCACCAACCCCTGGGGAACTCCAGTTGTGCCCAGTTACCAGCTGAATTTAATTCCATTCACCACCACTCTCTGGGCCAGCTATCCAGTCAGTTGTTTACCATGCTGGCTTGGCCTGATCCCCTGGTTGTCCTGCACATGCTGTGTGAGCTCTATCAAGATGATCTGCTCCATAACCTTCCCTGGCACTGAGGTCAGGCTGACAGTCCAGTAGTTCTCTGGACCTTCCTTGCAATTCTTCCTGTAGATGGGAGTCACATTGGTATCTTCCAATCCATTAGCACCTCTCCAGTTGACCGGTACTACTGATAGATGGTGAGAAGTAGCATAGCTATCACGTCCACCAGCTCCCTCAGTAACCTCAGGTAGATCCCAGCTGGCCCCATGGGCTTGTGACAGTCCAGATGGAGTAACAGGTCTCTAATAATTTCCACCTGAATCGTGGGGGGTTCCAGGAGGTAGAGTACCCCAAGGATAATTGGTTTGATTTTTAAAGACAGCTCCTGACCTCCACATCTCTCACCAGTCCTTCTCTGTTTGTGAACAGCAGGACTGTTGGGTCACCTCCCCTGGCAGGCTCTCTTACCAGCTGCATGAGGAAATTATCTTCCATGCACACTAGAAACCTCCTAGACTGCTTCCTTTGCTCTGTATTGTATTTCCAGTGTATATCAGGGAAGTTGAAGTCTCCCATGAGAACAAGGGCTGGCAATTGTGCAACATCTGCCAGCTGCTCATACAATGCCTCATCTGTCTCTTCATCTTATTTAGGCAGTCTATAACAGACCCCCACCAGGATGTAAGCCCTGTTAGCCCTCCCCCTGATCGTTACCCATATAGTCTCAACTTTATTATTGCCAGCTCCAAGCTCAATGACATCAAAACACTCTCTAACAGAGACTATAGGACTTTTTTTTTCCTTTTTTTTTTTTTTTTTTCCTCTTTTTAAAAATATATCGAGAGAGAAAGAGAGAAATTCCAGTTTAGGACTTGAGGAATGTGATTATGTTTACATGGAGGGCCTCGAGGTTCTTGCCAGGCTGCTGTTTGTGGCAGCTGTTTGCGGTCTGTGCAGTGCTTCCTAATCTGGCTCCTCTCTTCTGTGAACTCCTCCTGGGATGTTCTGGGAAAGTCTGACTCCCAGTTATGGACTGACAAGTGTCATTTAAGCTGCCACTCAAGAGAGATGAAGGGGTAGAACATGACATCCAAAAGTAGAGGTTTGCAGTGCAAGTTTTATAAATGGTGGAGATAAGGCAGCTTTGTCTTGTACTGGTCTATTTCTAACAAGGACAGAAGCCTTCAGAAACAATATGCAACATCAAGATCAAAATTTGTCAGAGAAAAAGAAAATAAAACAGACCTAGCTTGACAAGTGAGTTTACAAATTTGTTTTATGACACAAAACAAGACTTTATGACTTGGGTATTTTGATCTTTCTGTAAATAAACAATTTGCTAAAAAACATAATTCATTTCCTACAACTTTAATTTCTAGTTTCCATTTGTAAAGATCTCTTTCTCTTGTCCTTGTCCTCATCCATCTCTTGTCAACTGAAAAAAGAGATCTCTTCTTTAAGATGAGATAAATACTTTCTTTTTCTTTCTTTTCTATGACTTTGTCATAAGACTTCTCCAGTAGCTTCAGAATATTTTAAGATAAAAGATGTCATAAACTCATAGGATAATTCAGGTGGAAAGGGTCCTCAGGAAGTCTCTGTCCAACTTTTTGATCACAGATTGTGAGTCAGGCCAGATTGTTTCTGGAGCAGCCTCATTGCTCAAGTCTTTATGGTGAGGAATTTTCTCCCTACATTCAGTCTGAATCTCTTTTTTTTTCTTTTCAGTTTTTGTCCATTGTCTTCCCTCCTCCCTCCATGCACCTCTTTGAAGAGCCTTATCTTATCCATCCCCAGTCTGCAGGCATGGCATTACTGTGGGGCCCTCCAGAGCCTTTCCTGCCCCAGGCTGACCAGTATATCTACACCAATATTTTAACCTTGATTTCACGACTGTTTGGGGAAAAAAAAATGTTGATGAGTGATATTACCATTGCTGTTATTACTAAACATGAGCAGCAGTATTATTTGAATAACATTTATCAGGGGATTCGGTACTTAAAAGGAGATCTGAGCTGGCTGGACACATATCTAGTGATTATGAATAATTTTCAATACAATTTATAGGAAGGGGATGTTCTTTTGCTCTTGTGAGAGTGGGTGAGACAGAAACCATCCTTCATGTCCTTTATTTTTTGAACCTTAAAATCAAGGTTAAAATACTGATAACCTGCTCACTTACATCCAGAGGAAAGCAAGAGTTACAAAAATGACACTAAATATATTAACTCTGAATAATTTGAGGTCTTCATTAAATTCTTTTTACATTTTACTTTATTGGTTAGTAACCAGTCAGTGATCCAGCCTTTTGCTTTATCATTCTGATATTTACTGTAAAGAGAAATGTGGCTACTCTTCCAATATTGTCTAGAGAGTGAGTGAGGAAAGAATGCGCAAGAGCAAAGAAGGCTTGAAACCAGGAAGACTGTTAAGACACATCCTGCATTGCCCTTTTGCTCATTTAAAATAATTCTAAATTATAAAAGATGTGCACGCAGGGAAACATAAGCTTTTCTTTTATTTATTCTTTGGACTTTGGAAATGGGAAATGAGAGTCACTCTTCCATTCTTTGTTTTCCCTGGGTGGTTACACAGCAGGCATTTCTTCACAAACACGTTAAAAGACTTCAGTGGAAATCATTACATAAGTGGCTCTACATGGGTGAAGCAGGATTAATGTAAGCTAGTATCTATTCCATGTAAAACAGGCAGGTGCTGGCTTCTTTTTCTGGCTTTAAAGAATAGAAGCGTGTGGTAGCATTTATATTCATTGTGAATGACAGTTTAGGATATATAAAAGCAGACAAAGCAATTGTATTTCAGACAAAGCATCTTTTTTTCCCCTCAAACTGCATTTCTGAGTGTCGTGACCAGAGGGATGCATCTGGTTCTGTACAGTGTACAATACTGAACAGTTTAACCATACATTTCCTTCTCTGTCAGGTCAGATATTTTTGCCCCAGCAAAGATGAGGCATAAAGGAAAAGCAGTGGGATTTCTGTTAACAGAGCACCCTCTCAATTGCACTATTCACTTTAAACAAGCACACCAATTGATGCAAAAGAACTGGCTAAGACCAATGAGTCATGCACTCTTGGGCATGGAATGAAATTATTCTATCTGTATCACAGACTGGAGTATTCTGTCTGTAGAGTACATGTACAAGTGCATTAAATCAGGACTATTGTACTGTGACATTTCTGTACTAGACAATAGCAAGTTAAATCAATGCACATTTTATCACGTCTTTGAATGTCTAGAAATAAGTTGCTGCACAGTGTCTGGCCAAACGCTGTGATATGATTATTTTTAACACAGGAGAGCTCTATAATTCTGCACAGACCAACTTAAACTGTGGTTTAAACAAAAATATACCGCTTCAGAAACAATATTGTTCATATCTTACTCATGCTCTAGCACTGGAAAAATCTAGTTACCCTCTCTTAAATCATCAGCAATAAGAAAAGTGGATTAAAGCTCTTCCCTGTCCTTCACTGGTCCATCACTAAATCACACATGGTCTAGGAGGTCTGCAGAGGACAGGATTTGCTGTTGACAGTAGAATGGGATTCAAAATCTGAGTGGGATGAGCAAAAATCTGGAGCTTTACCATTTACCCACCTTGGCACAATGTCAATAGCAGGGCAACAGTGAATTCCTTATCCTTCTCTTTGATTCATTTAGTCCTTAGACAGAACATAAAACACAAGAATGGAAAGAAAAGAAAATTATTATTATTTCTCAAGTAAATCCAGTCCATAGAAGTTACAGGCATTGCCAAGCCCAACTATAAAATAGTTACTATAAAATAGATACTTTGTAGTTGTTCTCACATTAATTAATTTTCTGACAATTCAAAAGCACCACATAAAGATTACTCTAAAACACAACAAAGTGGGTAAACAGCAATGATAAGATGAGAAGCAGAAAAACAACCAACTAATTAACTGAGAGTAATCATGTAGGTAACCTGCTATTGCGCAGAACAGGCTCTTGTTTTGTAATTATTTCCTTTCCTGCTGAATTTCATAGGAATAAATATAGCTTTTAAAAGTAAAATAGAACTCTTTATTAATTTATTCTTAGCACTTTAAGAATCATTAATGATCATTTGCTAGTTTTATGTTGACAGTGTTTAATAGAGAGCTCTAAGAATATCAGTGCATAATGGTACTTATAAATTATTAACCGTTCTAACAGCAACAGATAACGGAGAGGAAAATAATTTGTTCACATGTAGTAATTACCTATGAAATTTGTTCATGAAATAGCTAAATTATTTTTCTTTTCAAATAAATGGAAAAATATATTTCAGGGGGAATATTGCTCCTTTTTGAAGCTACAGATTTATTCCCATACAATACAGACAGAAAAATCATATAAATGTAAATATAACATTTAATGTTATAGAATAGAAAGAGGCATCCAATTTTTTTAGGCATTCCCTCAGTATCAGCAACCTTTAATAAACAATACAATTATTCATCAACAGATCTTACTGCCAAACATTTGTGTTATCTGTCTACTGATTATCTGTGCAATGATTGTGTGATTTCCTTTGTTTTCCCCATTTTGCAAATTTAAGTAGCCAACTGTCTCAAAACTGTTTTGTGGGCTCAGCACTGCATTAAGAATATCACAAAATGACACCAGCATAGTTGGATTCCAAATACTCCTGTTCATTAACTTCATACAGGTACATGAGAACTAATAATGGGTAATGAATCGTCAGTTTAGCAGTTTCTGGTAACAGAAGGCAGAGAGACTCTTCAAAGAGCTTCCAAGATATTTATAGGAATGACACGCGCTCACAGTACATTACATTCAGTGAGCCTCTGCCACTTTTTCCAAGTGTGGTCAGTCATCTGTTACAATGGTGAAGCTGATGCCTCGAGGGCGCAGAAGACTAAGACTTGTGGCAAGTGTTTTGCTAAGACTTATGACAAAGGCACTTCAATACATTAAAAAGCTCAATTAGCACTTAATTGAGACAAAATCTTCATTTGACACTATACTAAAAAAAAAGTTCTTTTTAATTGCAGTTTGAGCACAGCCAAGTTACATGACTCAGTGAAGCAAGACAAGAGGTGTTAGAAGTGCTGCAAAGTTCAAATCAGAAAATAAGCCTTGGTTTCTCTGGAAAGATATTTAACCAAAAATAATTGACTTCAATGACTGAAAGCAGTTCTTTAGGAAGGAATTCTTTGAGTAAAGAAAATATTTTTTTAAGACTATTGCAATACATCATTGACAACAGCAACAATAGTAATTTTGAAGTCATAAAATAGATTAATATAGATTTTTTTCACACTTCCTTTCCTCTGTTTTTTTTTTTTTTTTTTTTAATGCCTTTGTGTGTTTATCATCAGTCAAAATTAAAAGCTATCACAACCAGAACAGGAGACAATAATGTCATTGCACAGGAAAGGCAGACGTCATGTGGAAAGTATAAAGATGAATACTAAACACAGACAAGACAGTTCTATACTCAGCCAGCATAAAACCATAGCTGAACAATTGTGAATCAGGCAAAATGAGAAAGGAAAAAAATAAGCAGAGGTCAGGAAAACATGAATCAAGAGAAATGACTGAAGATGATAAAAAAATTAAGAAAATGTTTGATGTGGTTTTTAACACTCCTCAGACATGCTTGATGGTGGAAGAATTCACTTTTGTGTTCAAATAGACAGAACTGAAGGTAATCTAAAGTGAGAAAGACAAAACTAAGATGCTGTAAAAGAAAGAAAAAGAGAAGGAGATTAACAGGGAAAAAAATTAAATATTATAGACTCCCTCTTATTGAATATACTGAAAGAATTTGTCCAAAATCGGGCATATAGAACTGATCTCAGTTTAAAGGAAAGGAATGACCATGATAACACATTGAGATCTTTTTGAGATCTTTTTCAGACATGCTTTTTCATGACTGAAAGAGCATAGAATCATAGAATAGTTTGGGTTGGATTGGCTCTTGGAGATCATACAGATGCAATCCCCCTGCTGCAGGCTGGTGGCCAAACTGCTAAATTAGGCTGACCAGGGCCCACCTAGACTGGCCTTGAATGCCCTTGAAGGGGACATCCACAGCTTCTCTGTGCAGCCCATGCCAGCACCACACCTCTGAGTGAAAAATTTCCGTCTAGTATCTAATCTTAAACTCCCCTATTTTAGTTTAAAACTGTTTCCCCTTGTCCTGTCATTATCAAGCCACATAAAGTCAGTCTGCTTCCCTTAAATACTCTCCTGTTAACAAACTTCCTCTAAATACTGGAGGGTAGCAGTGAGGTCTCCCCGGAGCCTTTTCTTCTCCAAGCAAAACAAGCCCAGCTCCCTCAATCTTTCTTCACAGGAGAAGTGCTCCAGCCCTTTGACAATCTTCATGGCCCTCCTCTGGGCCAACTCCAACACCTCTGCATCCTTCTTGTGCTGGGGGCCCCAGGCCTGAACGCAGTACTCCAGATGGGGCCTCACAAGAGCAGAGTAGAGAGCAAGAGTCATCTGTCACCCTGCTGGCCACAAATGCTTTGGAGCAGCCCAGAATACTGTCATTTTTCTGGTCTGCAAGCACAGACTGTTGCCTTGTGTAAAGCTTTTCATCCACCAGAACCTCCAAGTCCTTCTCTGCCAGGCTGCTCTCAAGAAGTTCTTCTAGCATATAAACATGTGGGTTTGCCCCAGTCCAAGTGCAACACCTTGCACTTGGCCTTGTTAAACCTCATGAGATTCATGTGGGTCCATTGTTCAAAAGTGTCCAGGTCCCTCTGGATAGCAACCTTTCCTACTGTTGTGTCAGCAGCACCACTTAGATTGGTGCTGGCTCCAAACTTGCTGGGGATGCACTCGGTTCCACTGTCTATGTCATTGATAAAGATGTTGAAGAGCAACCTGTCGCATGATGAACATATGGAGGACACCACTCCTTACAAGGCTCCACCTGAACATAGAGCCATTTACCAAACCCCTGTGGCTGTGACATTCAACCAATTCCTTTTCCAATTTAGTGATAATGATGTGATGTCAGACTGTGTCAGAGGCCTTGCACAAGTCCATCTGTTGCTCTTCCTTTATTCACCAATGCTGTTACTCTATTTTAGAAGACCGTAAGATTGGCCAGGCATGGCCTGCCCTTAGTGAAGCCATGCTGGCTGTCTCAGATCACCTGCTTGTCCCTCACGCAACTTAACACATTATTCAGGATGATCTGTTCCATGATCTTCCTGGTAACAGAAGTGAGGCTCACTGGTCTGCAGTTCCCTGGCCCTTCCCTTCTCCCTTTCTTAAAAATGGGGGGCATGTTTCCATGTTTTCCAGGTGCTGGGGACTTCACGTGACAGCCACAATTTTTTGAATATGATGGAGAGTATCTTAAAAATCACATTAGCCCGTTCCTTCAGGGCACAGGGATGCGTGTTGTCCAGCCCACTAGACTTGTACACATTCTTCCTCATGAGACTTGTTCTTCTCTTACAGTGGAAGGGATTTTCTTTGGCACTTCCCTAGACATTCAAGAATGTGAGATGTGAGAAGCCTGACTGGCAGTGAAGATTGAGGCAAAGAACACTGGAAAATTCAATGCTTTACGTTTGTTCCTTGACTTGTTAAAAACCTTTTTTGCTGTGTAGTATGACACCAGTCAAACACTAAATCTGAAGAAGCTTCAAAGGATCACTTCCCAAAGATATACAAACCACCAGACACAGAAAGATCTCATTGCTTTGTAAAGAAATGAAAATGTTGGTACTACGAAATTGATTTGCTAAATAATCTCTTCAGTGTCCACAAATGCATGGCAGAGGCGAAGACAAAATCTTAGACCCAACTCCCAAGGATAGAAAAATAAAATGAGTTTATGGGGGAAAAAAAAAAAAAGATTACTGAGGGCAAAACTGAGACACAAGTGAAAGGATCTGAGATTAGGGAGAAATAAATCCTTAGTAAGTAACAGGAGAAACAGCCTAAAGTGTTGATTGAAATAAGAATATTTAATCAAGTTTGAAAGCAAGGTAGTAGTAAAGGTAACAAAGAAGGCCAAAATACAGAACTCCTTTTTAAATAACTTTTTTCTGAAGTATCAAGTTCTTCAACATAATTGGCCAAACTGATAAATCAGGAGGAAATATCTCAACTTTGAATAGGGAAATAAAATAATAAATATAAAATCCAAACAAGGAAAACAAAACAAACATCAACAACCAAAACACAGGGCAGAGTGTTCAGATACATTAGAAATCATCTTGATCTGCTGAAGATTATCTTAGAGTATTCGGGAAAACAGTGAAGAATTTTCTGTTGATCTTTACGTTAAAAGCCTTGTAACAGTGAGATATTTCTTCATATTCTTTGACATTTCTTCTAACAATCAATTGGTTTAAATATGGACATTTGACAAAAAATGCTGTGCACACGTCCATACTCCTTAATATTTCTGGATGTTCCAATACATTATACCTATCATCTAACTTCATATGGAAATTTTCTACTTCACAGGCAGATAGATTGAGGAAAAAGAATACAGAATTGAAATCAGGAATCAAAGTGGAGGTGGAAAAAATCTGAAGTTAACAAGCAACAATATTGGAATCGCCTGATTAATAATAATACAGTAAAATCAATGTTATTAAAGAGACTTAATAGTTTGGCAATAGTTAACATTAATATTTGTGCACATGCTTTTAAACTACAAATGAATTTTAAAAATATACTATATGAACTTCAAGATTTAGTTAATGAGGTACTGGAAAGTTTCAGAAAGTGGGATCTCACATAAGATCTGTTACACCCACACAGAACTATTTATAGCATTAGAAGTATTTATCGTGTATTATTTATATAACAGATTGAGTCCTTGTTGTGTTCTTAGAAGCTGCACGGAAGTCGTTTCTTATCAAAAAGATAAAATTTGACAGTGGAAGGTTTGTTTCCAGCAACTAAGTTGTGAAGCTTATAGTCACTCATTAAAGTTAAAAATTCAGGGTGACTTCACATTTTGTAATTTATTTGCCTGTGAAATGTATGCAATACACTATCATATCAGGAATTTCAGATCCATGCTGTGAATGTAACACCTGATAGTTGCAGTTAAGTGCCATCTGTTTGCATAAAAGAAGTGTGAAGAAATCCGTTGAACAGGGAGAGGAAAGCTGCTTTCATAGTTGAAAATTCTCAGGTTTTGTTTTGTTTTGTTTTCGCTGATTGGTTCTTAGTACACTTCTGTTACAGTGGCAATTAGGCTAGATTTACTGCACGAAAGTGCGCTGTGTCCATCCCAGACTCTTAAATGCAGAACACTGCATGGCAGTAGTGCATAACATGTCATGAGAAGGACTGCAGCTGACTGGACTTCAGCAATTCAATCACTCTTTCTGCCTACTTTCAGTAGTCTGTAAGATTATTGAGGGTTTAAAAATAATCATTATTTTATCCACTGTGGCTATAGACTTTAGTGTGAACAGGTAATTAAGAATCTAATTAAAATGGATTAAAAACAAACAAACAAACACATGCTGTCATTCGTATAATTCATGAAATTTAAAAAAATTATTATTTTTAAAGAGCATTGGACCACAATACAAACTTCTGAGATAAGGCCTGAGCTGACAAAAACTCCTTTGCGTGGAACTGTTCTGCCTCCATCACCCACCAATTTACATGGGTGAGCAGTTACGTAGGTCGCTCTGAAAGCAATGCCTCCTATTTTTTTCCAGGGAAACTGCCACAGATAAGAAGAGCAAAATAACACTATTTGGTAACACTATTTGCAGCAATCAGCTGCAAAACGCTGTTTATCGACCCAGTCACAAACATTAGCTGTGTGTTTTCACTGGATATGAATAAGAGCCTTCATGTGCCATGCTTGTAAAAATCCGCACTAGTGGAGGTGACACACTGGCACTGCTGGCATTGCTGAAATGAACCAGACACCGCCTTACTGTACTCACATCCACTATTTGGTCTCCATCAGTGTTCAGCAAATGTAGATGAATGTCAGTAGCTGCAATTTTTGGACTGTACCTTCAGAAATACCAGCATTTAATGATGTAGTCATCAGCTCATTGGCTACACTAAAGCATTCCATTATTTTCACCCTATTCCAAAGTAATGCCAATAAGAGACAAATAACTTAAAAATATGAAAAAAAAAAAGAGCAAATAAATCCCATTGTGTTACTGTGATTATTCTTCTCTGATGTGGACTGTGGTATGAGCAACAAGAGAAAAAAGCAGGTTAATCTTATATTCTAGCTGTACTCCCAAGGTCACTTTGTCTGAAATTTGCAGCAATAAAGTTTCTCCAAAGGGTGTTTCCTGTCTCTTGGGCTCTTGTAATATGATTAGTGTGAAATGATCGAGTGAGCTACAGCATGAAACCAGGGTGGAAGTTTTTCAAGCTATAGGAGTCTCTTTTATTATCTTCTCAGAAATATTAGCTAGTTGGAAGTCCCTGGGCACATCACAGGAGCTTGAGCAACCCCACTTCCCCAGCAGTTTTATGGAGCTAAGGGCACTGCCACAGGCAGGGTTGCTAACCAATAAATCAGGCACAGAATGAGGCTGCCCAGGGTTCCCTCTAACCCAGCCTTCAACATCTCCAGAAACACCCATTAGGTTTTCATGAGCCCACTTCTCCAGCTGTGCAGGTCCCTCTGGATGGCTTCCCTTCCCTCCAGTCTATCGACTACACCTCTCAGCTTGGTGTCATCCACAAATTTGTTGATGGTGCAATTTCCTCATGTAATTTCAGCAATACTCAACTTGACCAGATCCTGCTGGCTATGAAGACGTTGAAGGATGTCAGCAGCACCGCCTCCTCCTCCAGCCAGCCAGCCCATGCCTCTCCTGATCAATCAATGGTGCCCAGATTGTGCCTGCGGTCTCAGGGTCTCTGCCCAAGCTTGGGGACACAGCTGTCAGTACTGTCCACATCCAGGATTGACATCAAACATGAGCACAGACAGCCAAGTCCCCTTCAGCCTCTTCAACTGCTAGGGACCAAAAATGTTTCAGCCAAAGGGTTGGCTGAATTGAGGGATTTAGGTGCTGTAACTGAATTTTTAGAAGGATTTTTACTTTTGTTCTTCCACTTTTCCAATTTGTTTTTTCATTTTTTGCATTATTGTTCCATTAAGATAGAGACATTAGATTTCTGCTAGTGATAGGTTTTCTTGTCCCACAGAATCAAGGTTTTATTTCATCTTATTATTTTTCTTGTAATACTCACAGAAAGGTGATTTGTCCAGGTCAAAGGAATACTCGTCCAGGTCTGCAAACTGCATTTCTGTTTTGGCACAGGTTCACACCTTTCATTTATGGGAAATTTGGGCACATTCATTACTCCTATTATTTCCCAGTCATGCACCCTACTTGTGGCACGTGGAATACAAAGATCAGAAACACCAACTTCTGACACCAAACTGCTGAGGAATTATTGTAACCCCTGAGGCAAATTAAATGACCCATTTTCTTTTCCCACTACTGATTCTGTGTGTGCAAGAAGCCCCTTTGCTTGGCATAGGGTTCATCCTCCAGCTCAGTTTTGCAGCTTAGAGATGGGCCTTGATTTCTACAAGACAAAAGATGCTGTTTCTCATCTTATCAGCAAAGGAATCTTCTCTCCCTGACACATTCTGTTTCTGGCACTCCAGATCCCAGTCGCTTTAACCCATTCTACAGCCATGCCTTCTTGAACTTCATGCCACATCATTCTTCTGTCACAAATTGCATCTGGTGAGCACTTACAATTTTAATTTCCTCTTCAGCATAAATGCAGAATGACAATGTATTTTCTAGCATTACTGAAGCTATTTTCAACATCAGAAATCTCATTACACAACAATCAGTTTTGCAGTTGAGGCTTAAATTGTTCCAAGCATTTCAGCTGCACAAATAAGACACATCTCTATCTCATTTATATAACATCCTCTATTATAACTCAGGTTCAGAGGGAGAGAAAAAAGAAAAAAGAAAAAAAAAAAGCCAAGTTCTCAAGCATGCAGGAGTTGCTTGGTTTGTACTTTGAGAGATCACGATTCATCTACTGCATCGTGTGGAGCATCAGGATTGTATATCAAGTATGTTGTTTTACAATTGGGTGCATTATTGGATATGTGTCTCTATTAGTGACATAATCAATACTAATGTTTTAAACAGTGCTAATGTCATATCAGTATAAACCAGAGCTAGAAAAAAAGTGAAAATATCAGTATGGTACAATGAAGAGTATTTCTAGCTGATAATCTTAAGACTCTATATAAACAAATTATCTTTGTGACAAAGAAACACATGCTGGCAGTAAAGATAATTCATTTGTCACAACCACCAAACTTAATATGTGAATGAAAGCGCTACTTCTGGATTAATTGTTTCCTATTTTTTGAAATATATTTGAAAATCCTTCAGAAAAGCTGTCTTCCACATTACTGACTGTTATTTCATGGATAAAACATAGAAATTCCACAGAAGTAATTTAGTCTCTACAGATGTGTTTAATCTTAAACCTTGTCTATAGCAACACGTATTGTTGAGCATCATGTATTTCCATCTACGTGGATTGCCAAACTGCAGCCAAAAGCTTCCCTCTTCCCTAGAGCATTTCACCATACAATTCCTAGCGTACATCTCTCAAATAAAAGCAGTGCCTCACTACTAAATGTATGGAACACCGTGTCTCTGCTGATGACTGTAACTCTTCATTGTAGGAAACTATGTGTTTTACTCAATAGGACTAATGCATTTTCCCAATAAAATAAATGCTTCTTCAAAAGCTAAAAGTAAAGCTCTTAAAAAAGAATGTTTTAATGCATGATCTTGAAAAACAACCTAAAATAACTGTATAAAACCGAGACGCACATTTATTTCATGAATATCAGTAACAAGCTTCTACTTTAACCTTACTGGCTTTTAATTGTCTAGAACAAGGTTTATAGTTTCTGTGCTTTCTACTTTAACTCCAACTGTTTTTTTGCACACGAATTCATTCCAGCTAGGAAAATGTGGACATACATGCTGTATTTTGTCATTTGCTTTCACCATGCTTGCCACATTACAACTGATTTTTCTTTGAGAAGTTATTTCTGACAAATGAATGTGCAGGGTTTTGTTTTTGTTTTTGTTTTCTTTTGTTTTTCTTTCAGCATATTTTCCACTGGCTTTATACTGGAAGCAGGAATGAAAATGGAACATTTCATACAGATCTCTAAATCCCCTGCAGCTCCATGCTGTTCCCTTGGGTCCCGGAGGGCAGAGCTCAGTGCTGTTTGGATACTAATAGTTTTATGTCTTTCCTATATTATGGCACCCAAAACTGCACCCAGAGTCCAGATTGAAGCTGCACCAGCACTGTACAGAAGCAATCAGTGACGTGTCTGGAAAGTCAGGAAATTCTGAGAGCATCTGCTTGATTTGTCAGATCACCTGGTACACATCATAAGAAACAAAGGAACGTCTCTTTCTAACACCACATTGTGGTTAGAGAATTTTCTTCCCAAATTTCGGATGACAGACAAATGAATTTCACATATAGTGACTCCAAATGTATTGATTTTGTTTCCTTAGCCACCACTTAAAGACTTGGCAAAAATCTTTGGATGCGAGCACATTCTTCCTCTCCTTGTATGTTCCTGCAATGAATTACCAAAGGCAGCTCATGATCAGTGACAGAAAATGATGCATGTCGCACAGGATTACATACTTGTGAGGAATGCTAACATGAATACTTAGCTGTGAATGTTAAGATTTCCTTTCACCTCTAAAACAGTACCTTAAGAAACAGAAGTGGTTCTCTCTAGGGATCGCATTTAAGTGAAAAGATAGCAAGCAGGAACAAGGTTTCCAGCCTCTCACAAAAATGGCCATCAAGGGGCACCTAAGCTGCATCAGAAGACCCTGAGGTAAAACAAAACAAAGCAAAAGACACAACAAAAAGGTCAGTGTTAACAAAGCTATTCTTTGTTAACAGCAACTAATAATTTGATACTGGGACTTCATGATCTTCAGTTTGACACAGGCTGACTTAAAATCTCAACTGAAACGTAGACAGTGCAGAGACAATAAAATCTAGGTTAGTATTGACTTCAAGTCAGCCACACTTCTAAACAGTGCCTGAAACGGGCTGGTCACAAAGAGGCAAGCAGTGGAGGATCCTACAAAGCTGGTAAACGTCTGAACATTCGCGCTTCCTCAGCAATTGCAGTTCGCTGTGATCACTGCACCGCTCTTTGCCTCTCCCTTTGCCTTTCCGTACTGAAATGATTTCGGTGCCCCTCTGACAGTGCCGTTGCTGCAGGATGTTGTCTTTAGTGCTTTTTATGACCCTCCAGTGGGTTTTCTTTGTTTGTTTGCTTGACCCAGACCATACAAAAACTGCCACTGGGCTGAATTCAGAGCTCAAACAAAAAGGTTTCCTGAGCTCTTTCTTCTTGCGGTGAGACATCAAAAGAAGAATGCTCTAATAAAAATTGATTTTTATTCTCAACAGGCTTCAGGTTCCATGGTACATAAATACTCTCTAGCAGTATTTGTATTTTTCTTCAGAATTAAACAAATTGTTTTCCTTAATGGAATGACTGATGAATTAATTAAAGGAAAAGTTTGATCAAAGCAGAATGTAACGCTGAGTACACTTTTCCTACTTAACTTGAATTAACTTTGTACTACAGGACTATCTTTTAAAGGTGCTTTCAGTTTAATGCTCCGAGATATTTTTCTCCAGTATGACAAATCAAATCTTTTTAAGGCTTGGAGATATTGTTGATATCACTTTTTTATGGAATTAAAAGCAAATTACACTTTTTTTTTTCTTCCCCAGAGGAGCAAAAAGAATTATATTTGAAATAAAAACATAAGGAGCATGAAATACTGTTGAATTACTTCAGTTAGATATTATACACATGTTGTTTTTTTTTTTTTCTTATCTGGATGTTCTCACGATTAAGATATAGAAGAATTAACATATATGCCACTCTTTTGCATTTCTCTAAGACGATTTTAAATTCATTTATATACTCCATATAATCTACTAAAACATTCCCAATGAAATTATAATCATTACATGAAAAATGCACTGAAATTGTCACAAAAATGTTATTAACTATGTTTCTTTCATAATCTATGTTAAGAAATGGATGTATAGAATATACATAGAATATATATATATATATTATATTCTCTCTCTCTCTCTATATATATAGTATATATATATATATAGTTTCCTGACTCTTAAAAATGTAATGAAATGATAGTTACTCTTCCTGGAACTGGTCAATCATCTTATTTGTTTTGACTTTCAGCAGTGTCATGTAATTCTAAATTAATGTTATTTTACGTTTCTAACAAGTCTCTATTTGTCCAATATTGACTTCTCCTCTTTTTCACTTACATGCAGATGTATTTAATTTCACAGGAACTTAATGATCAGTTCTTGCCAAAAGTTATCCCTCAGAATTTAAATGTCTCAGCATTTGTTCCTTGGGCTAACATGCAGAAAAAAAGTCCTATACAACTGACTTTAACTATTATTATTTTTTAACTATTTGGAAACTTTTGCTTTAAAGTCGTTCTTCAGCATATTTAGTGACATGAACAGTACATCAGTGTTTGCTCTCACCTCAGACATACCTCTTTCTCATCTTCATTCCTCACACAGGGATTGCATAAATCACCCCTAATAGAAAGGAAAAAATTAAAAAGTGTATTGAATCTAAGAATATTTCATTATCTAGACAACTTATTTTTATAAAAGGAGGTAAAATATACCTCCTTTTAAGGGATGGTTCCATTTGACTAGTGCTGCCATCACCTTCTGTTTGCTCTTCTGTTTCTTGGCCTCCTTGGTGAGCTGGTTAAGGGCACCTAAACAGCAGAAATCTCATTTTCATTTTTGGTTTCATTTTCTGAATTCAGAAGTGTGCCCTAAATTCAGCTATTCAGCACTCACCACACTGAAGGCTTTGGGACTGTACAGATATTGTAGCTTAGCCAGCCCAGGAATGAGGCCAAGGTATCACTGATACTAAATGAAATTAATATTTGAAATACTAAAAAGAAAAGGAAACAACCACTTCAATAATAGAATTGCTAATCCATACATAGAAGAGAAATGTCCCAGTGTGTTCTCCAGCAGAATATCACATTAGCACACTTGTAAGTATTGCTTGGACTCTTCGAGAAGTCAAAGATCAATTTCAGACTACTGCTTACCTGCAAATACAAAATAATAAGCAGTTTTATTATGTGACAGGAAATAACAAAATTAAATCTGGACTTCAGAAAACTTTCTCCAAGGTCTTCAAACTTGATAATGGTGAATTAATTATCTAATCTCTTGTTTACTTTTGTAACTGTTCATTTATGATGCCTTTAGTTCCAAATCATTGTTATTTAGAATGTCATTATCACAGAATCACAGAATCACTGATTGGAATTTAAGCCTTTGGACAATAAAAAGGACTTAATATTAGATCAAACTGAATAACTTGCTAGGCAGTAGCTTACTCACAGCATGCTAACATGAAATGAGGACTATGAACTTCAGCAAATGTGCTTAAAAATATCTCAGTACCAATTCAAAAATAAGGTTGTGTTGTTGCATGTGCCTCTCTTGGACACTGTCCTAGATTTGT
The DNA here is from genome assembly GCF_019232065.1 of Centrocercus urophasianus. Lineage (NCBI taxonomy): Eukaryota > Metazoa > Chordata > Aves > Galliformes > Phasianidae > Centrocercus > Centrocercus urophasianus. The sequence continues at coordinate 1,743,649 of NW_024884733.1, read as the reverse complement.
AATTCACGTCTGAAATGTACCAGTTTAATTTCTAATTCACCCTTTGTGTTCAACTCTTTTTTTTTTTTCTTTGTAAGATATTTTTCTGTCTTACCTGTAGAAGCGCTGGAAGAAGTAATGCTGCCGCCTTGCTGAGCCTCCCACTGCCTCATTTCACAGATAATGACCCTGAGGATTAGGCATGTAGATGCCACACTTGCTGGGAACTTCACAAGTAGCTACCATGATCTTTCAGACTTCTAATCTGTCCCACGGGATGCCTGAAATAACCCAGTTTTATGGTAGCTTTTGTGAAGTGGTGCCTGCTGCAGTAAGCAGAAATGTGGCAGGTGCATCACGTGTACTCAGAGGACAGTATTTTCTCTACAACTTTTTATGAGCTATATGAAAAACACAAGTACTTCAAATTAAGGAATAAAGCAATAGAACAACACCCATTATTTCTTAACTATGAATGCTACTTAGTCAAGAACAAAGGGCAGAAATACACCCCAACCACCACCAAAACTCCACCCTGAAAAGTACTGTTACTCTTGCACAGATATGCATACCACATATTTTCTTCTTTGCAGAATATTCAGTGCATATTTATGTAATTAATTTTCATTCTACTGCTGGCAGTATGAATTGCAGAAATCACTTCAAGGCAAATAATAAGACTGTGTATTAGGATCTTGCAGAGAGAGGATAGAAGGCCAAGTGTATCCTTTGCTGCACCAAAAGAGGGGTGACCAGCACAGCAAGGGAGGAGGTTGTCTCTCTTTGCCATTGTGAGACCCTATCCGGGTTACTGCATCCAAGCGTTGGGCTCCCAGCACAGGAAGGATGTAAAGTTGTTGGAGTGGGTCTTGCAGACAGACATGAAGATGATCAAAGGGTTGGAGCACCTCTCCTGTGAAGAAAAGTTGTGGGAGCTGGACTTCTTCAGCCTGGAGAAGAGAAAACTCCAGGAAGACTTCACTGACACCTTTCTGTATTTAGAGGGAACATACAAACAGAAGGCAGACCAACTATCACACCTGGTGTGATAGTGACAGGACAAGGGGGAATGGTTTTAAACTTAGAGATTTAGATTAGCTGTCAGAGGGAAAATTTTCATTCAGAGAGCCAGTGGAACAAATACTGGGAAAAATTCCATCCCTGGAGGTGTTCAGTGCCAGACTGGATGGAGCCCTGAGCAACGTGATCTAGTGGTCAGCAATCCTGCCCATGGCAGGGTGTTAGAACTACGTGATCTTTGAGGTCACTTCTAACTCAAGACATTCTACGATTCCACAGTTCTATGATACTATGAACATTCTAAAAAAAAAAAAACAAAAACTTTCAGTTTTCTTTTAAAACAGTAGTTAGATTTAACACATTCCTCTTAAGTACAGAAAAAAAAATGCAATAAAATACTAAGCAAAATAATTTATTTTTTTTTCAGTGCGGTTGCCTGACCTGCTCATGTCTTGCATGTTCTATGGACAGGAATAATCACTGAGACTGTTCTGCAATAAAATGCGGAGCTATTCATTTCTTCAACTGTTCAGAAAGTTTTCAATAAAAAGTAAAATAAAATAAAATTGACTTGTGACAATAAAATAAAACAAAGTGGTCTCCAGCATCATGCACTCCCATTTCTTTGGGTAACAATGGGATAACGCCATGGAAGTTCAATTACTGTGTATGACTCATCAAAAATCAAAGAGAAAATCTACTATTTACACTTCAGCCTAGCAAAATGAAGGAGTAAGCAATGAGTTTGTGTCATTCTTACAAAACACTGTATGGAAATCCTGTGTTTCCTTTTAATGAAATTGTGGATTCTACATCAATACAACTGGAATCAACACCTAAACAAATAACTTTAATATTTTTGCTACTGCAGAACAGCATGTGTGATGCTGCTGTATCCACTCAGCACAACGTCAGATAAATTCAGCACAGATCTTATCTATCAAGTGGAACAAAGAACATCAACCACATATTCAGAAAACAAGGAACAGATAAACAGAACTCAATAATCAAAAAGAATTTGCTGTGCAGTTATGAGTTTCAATGTAGAATATATAAATACATAAAGCAGCATAATACCTGATTTCTCAAATGTGTCTAAACAGTAGGCTAGCAATAAAGAAAATAAAAATTACATTATAGCTTGAATTTTTACAAGAAAAAAATTAAGTACTGTACATATGATTTAAATTATTGTATTTCTGTCTGAGGAATAAAGTAGGACCACCTACTAAAGTAGCCCAACTCATAGTGATTTAACACTCCTATTTCACTTGGCAGAAGGAAACAAAGTCTTTAAAAAATTGCATTTGCAATCTCTCACCATCCATCTGCCACCAGAGCCACCTGAAAAACAGCAAAGAAACAACTGCATGTGGTGGTGAGAAAGGACCATAAGTCTCTCCTTTTCTGCGATTCCTTTGAAACTCTAATTTATGCCATGTAAATGTAAAAGGGAATAAGGAATGGGAAAACAAAGTTTGTAGTGATTCTTAATTCAGATCATTTCCACTTTGCTTAGAAGCCGAAATATAATGCAATCTATACACAGATCCTTGTGCACTCTTTCTTCTTAATTCTTCACTGAAGTTAACAAATACAGAAAGCATTAGTATTAATCATTGGTTGTAAAGCAACAAACATCAGATTCAGCAGGGTGTTCAGGGACATTGACTGCTGTAGCTATGCTGTCAAATAAATTCTGGTACCATTCAGATTTTCATTGTTTTAGCTATTATTTTGCTATTCCGATTAAAAAAAAAAAAAAAAAAAGCATAATTATTATTTTACTAATTCAAAGCATTAAAAATACTCTGATTCTTTGAAAAGATTTATGAGCTAGGCGTGAAAGCTTCCTAAATACATTAGGAATACCACTTCAATTTGTGTACCAAGACACTGGCATAACTCCTTGCCATACTTGCTATATCTGTTTGTAATAAAGATGGATTATCATCAGCTCTTTGTATTCCATACATAGGTCAGAGAACAGTCAATACAGGTACATCTAGATATGACAAATTAATTAAGTAATACTTTTTATTGCAAATCCCTTGAATAAGAATCGCTCCTCTCATCAAAAGAAACTGAGGTATTGTCTAAGAAGACATTAAAACTATGCAATACACACATTAGATTTAAGATGTTACTCATCCTATAAAAGTATCAGCTGGGGTCTGAAATCACTATCATTTGTCAGCTGCGATTTTTACTTTAATTTCTTAATATGATGATAATGAAGCTACTATTAAATGGCAAATTCATTCATTGTATATTAATAAATGACAAAATATACTCCAGTTCATGTTTTTCAGCTTTTCCTTAGTTTGTGGATGAAATCTGTGATATGTAACAGTCTGACAAATGACATGATGAATATGAAAGATCTCCATGCAGGAGTTGAATGCTTTCTTAGCAAGCTTGCTAATGATACTGGATCAGGAGGTGCTTTGACTCTCTGGAGAAGCTTTGCAGAGAGATCTAGATACATTGGAGCACCAGGCAATCAGCAATGGTGTGACATTCAACAGAGGAGAATGCTAGGTTCTGGACCAGGGATTGAATAATGCCTGAAAACAGGCACAGGCTGGGAGATGGGTGGCTGGAGAGCAGAAAGGCACCTGGTGGTGCTGGTGACAGCAGCTCAGCATGAGCCAGCAGTGTGCCCTGGCAGCCAGGAGGGCAAACTGCATCTTGGGGTGCATTAAACACAGCATAACCAGCCAGTCGAAGAAGAGATTCTCCTGCTGTATTTAGCACTGGTGCAGCCTCACCTGGAGTACTGCGTGCAGTTCTGGTCTCCACAACATAAAAAGGGTGGTAAGGTACCTGAAAGCATCCAGAGGGGGGCAGCAAAGCTGGTGGCAGGGCTGGAAGGCATGTACTGCAAGGAGGGGTTGAGACTCTTGGGTTGTCTAGTTGGGAGAAAAGAAGGCTGAGAGGTGCCCTCATTGATAGGATGCTCTGGAAAAGCACCATGCTGTTCCAGAGGAGGTTCAGACTGGAAAGTAGGAAAATTTTTTTCCTCTAGGAAGCACAGGCTTGTTAGAGAGGTGGCTGATGCTCTATAGCTGTGAATACTGAAGATTTATTTGGACAATGCCTTCAACTTTTGGTTAGACCTGAAGAGGTCAGATAGTGGAAATCAATTATCTTTGAACATTCTTTCCAACAAAACTATTCTAATTCTCACACAGCTCATTTTATATCCCACATGCTCACAATACAGAATATTTTCATCATCATTTTAAGCATTTATGTGTTCTCATAAGGATGTGATTATTTTATTCCATTTTACTTCAGTTGCTTTAGGAAAAGTTCATAAAAACAATGAGGTATACCAAAGATTTGACAAGACAAAGAGCTTTACACTAACAAAGCAGAACGTATAAGAAAGTACCAACTTCAGATCATTTCTGAGTCTGCCTTCAGCTGGGAGTTTTATATGTTTTCTTTTGAAGGCACTGAGGCTATACTGAGCTCAACCTGATCTTTTTTGATTTTTCTGGCTGGCTGACTTTGGACTTTGTGGAGTATTTTGCAGCAACTTTTGGGCTCATAAATCTTTTTTTTTTTTTGTGTAGTTATCAGTGCATGTAGGGATGATGCCTTCCTGTGTCTTGTCCTTCCAGCAAACAAAACATGGCAACACAAACACAGGGACTAACATTCTAGAAAGCAACACAGAGAACCTCCATTCTAGAATGTATAAACAACTATCATCGCTATAACTTACAATGTTAGATCTTCAATATGACATCAAAGCATACCAAAAACAGGTTCCAAGGATTTTTCTGAGTTTCAGTGTTTAAATTACCTTCTGAGAACAGCCTGGCATGCTAAACTAAAAGCGTATTCTCTGCACAAGGGATGTGCAAAGGAAGATGCTATGTTTCCTATGCCTTTTATTTCTTAGTGAAGGACCAGGAGGCAATGTTACCCAAAGGCAATGTGAAAGATAAAAGAGACTAAGGAACATCACAACAATATGGACCAAAGCTCTGCCTCCCACCAGAAATATCTTGCTACTGCAAGTGGAAGAAAAACAATGAAAAAAATATATAATACATGTAGAAAACAGAACAAAAGAAAACAAAGGAACAGACAAACATATCAGGTGGATACATAAAAGTCTTTATTAAGTTAATAATTTATCCATGATACTATCTGATACCTGTTATCATAGACATAGCTATACAATTATATTTTTTGTACTTTTCTATTGTCATTTTTAATACATAATATATGATAAGATATGAAACATACATGTTAATAAATGCAATTATCCACTTACTGTTCACTTTATAGTAACAATAATAATAGTGTGTATGGTGCATAAGGTTTGAGATACCAGAAGTTTTAATTATGTTCACATGTCTTTCTAGTTATGAGCAGTAGATCCCAATAGGACAAAGAAATAAATCAAAGATACATATTTTGTGTGCACTCCTACAGTGACCTTCATTCATTTAATGCATTCCTGTTCTACACAGAAAAGAAGTCTTCAGTAATAGAAGCACAGAATACAAATATAATTAAATGCTGTGTGCTTTACAGCTTCTGAATACTTTGATTTTGACTTCATTTTAGCCAACTGTGTTACTGCAGAATGAAATTAGGTAGCTGTTCCAGCCCAGAACTGTGGATATTTTTGTAGAAGGTTTCTTTGGCTGAATTGCCAGTTTCAGATAACAGGGTCTTGGTAATGGAAGTGTTGGAATAACTTTAACAGCCCAAATGGCACCACTGCAATAAACTGCAGCATAAAAATTCAAATGTTCTTAGAGCTTATAAGCTTGGCTTAAATGGAGCAAATCCTTACTTAAGTATCATCTTTATGCTTGTTCAGACTCAATGTATTTATTTTACAAAAAGAAATGTAAGCCAGTACTAAAAAAGCCATGATTGTCAGGTACTGACACGTTCCTCAGAATAAAAACAGATGGTGAAAAGAAGCTCATAAACAAACAAACAAACAAAAAAATAACACCTCACTTTCAAAGCAATAGGGGAGCAATCATGAAGTAAAACATTATCAGAATTAGTTTTTTCAGTGAGTTTGACTTTTGTTCTTCCCAAAATCTGCTCCATAATGAGAAGGAATGTACCCACAAAGAATAGACTTTGACACCTTCATCCTGATAAGTAACATCATCATGATGAGTAACACCTTATCCCATAAAGCATCCTTGTGCTCTATAAACACAGCTACAGCAAAGTAAAGCAGGTATTGAACTTACTAAACTGGCCATGGAAAGAACATATTGGAAGCAACATCACCATGACACTGTGAACCTCAAATACAGGAGTTTACTCCTTTTTGAACAAAACACTCTGTTTTCATTAGATTAAAAATATACCCAATATTCTGCTAATAAATAAACTATTCTAGAAATTACTTTCTCTTTCCTTGTTTATTTATTTAGATCGTGGTGAGTTTTATTTTATTTTTCTGCTCTGGCTTGGCTAATTTCACACTCCAGCAGAGTGACTTGATTCACTTCACCATTTTACTTCTTTTTTCTATAGGAATGCCAGTGATATGCAAATCAATTATAATTAACATATGATATCCTAAAGGCAGTCTGTGAATGCAAGAATTCACAGATGCTGGCAATAACACTTATGTAGACAATTGCATCTCAAATTTTTACCTGTTAAAGAAGATTTGAAACAAATGAATGTGCATATAACAGCTTTTTTTTTTTTTTCTTTTTTACTTTTCTCTCATCACATAGGCTTAGCTGCATTGTACAGGTTTGTATTTTCTAATTTCTGGAGAAAGTTAATAACTTTACATAAAAAGGAGGAGAAAATGTTGAAAATTCAGATATAAAGCAAACTGCCAGCCTACCCAAGAATTTTGCTTGTGCTGCTTTGTTCTGTCTAGATGGTAAGACGCTTATATTAAAAGACATAAATTCAGATGCTTTAATTTGTTGTTTTTGTATTTTTATCTTAGATATTTATGTTTTCTAATGTTTGCAGCCTGTATTATAATAGAGACTCAGTGAGATTGTTGTCTTTACAAAGATCTAGTATTTAACTGAAGTGGTGATGCTTATACATCAGGTGTCACACACAGAATCACAGAATCACAGAATCACCTGGGTTGGAAGGGACCTCAGGGATCATGTAGTTCCAACCCCCATGCCTAGCAAGGCCACCAAACACACACATTCAGATCAGGTTGCCCAGGACCCCGTTCAGCCTGGCCTTGAACACGTCCAAGGACGGGGCATCCACAACCTCCCTGGGCAGCCCGTTCCAGGGCCTAACCACTCTCCTTGTAAACCTGTCTCCTTGTAAAGAAGTCCTCCACAGTAGGATTAATACAAGCCAAAGAAGTATACTGTAAAATTTATTTCATATAAAAAAGATGTAAAATATTTGAAATTTTTAATTAATACCCTTTATCCACAGTTGCAGTGTTAGGACCTTCATTGACTGCCAGATACCTACTCAGCTTGTCTTGCTCTGCTCCCAACTCCACAATAGCACAGGAGAAGGTAAGAGGAAAAAGCTGATGGGCTGAAATAATAACAAGATCAGTTATTGCCTACTGTCACAGGCAAAAGAGACTTGGGAAAAATTAATTTAATTGATTGCCAATTAAAATAGAGTAGGGTGCAGAGAAACAAACATGAAATTCCATTTTGCTAACTCCTTTGCCTCCTCCTGCCCCAGAACTCACCAGGGATAGGAAATGGGCATTCCAGTTGATCTCTCTGCCACTTCTTACTCCTAACACTACACTTTTCCCACCTACCAGTGTGTGACTTCCACAGGCTGCAGGGAAAGAATAATCAATGTTGGAAAAGACGTTTAAGATCATCTATTTTGTCCACCCATCTCCCCCACACCCACTATACTGTCCCCCAAGTGCCACATCTACTCTTTTCTTGAAAACTTCAATTGATGGTAACACTACAACCTCCTTGGGTAGTCTGTTCCAAAGCTTGACTGCTCTTTCTGAAATGAAATTGTTCTTACTATCCAACCTGAGCCTCCCCTGGCACAACTTAAGACGACCTCTCATCCTATCACTAGCTATCTGAGAGAAGAGGCTGATCCCCACCTCACCACGACCTCTTTTCAGGTAGCTGCAGAGAGCAATGAAGTCTCCTCTGAGCCTCCTCTTCTCCAGACTGAACAATCTCAGTTCCCTTGGCCGTGTCATAGATAGCCTTAGCTGTGGCTGTGGAGGGGTGGTTGCAGGGCTGTCTGGAACCAGCTGTGTCTAAAATTGGGCAGGCCCTGCTTTCCTGTCACAGAGACTGAGATCAGCTGCGTTGCTGCTGAAACCTTGCCAGGCATATCCAGTACAATGCATATGTTAAAATATGTGCACATACAAAATTAGGTAATTCTTTCAGGTCTAAGAATTGAGAGGAAAGACAAGAGGAAGTAATTGAGTCCATACCCATTCCCATTACAAAAAGCCAAAAGGATACTGCTACTATATTTTTTGAGAAAAAGGGCAGTTGTTCTTGGATTATTGCTACATTACAGACAGTTAAGTAGACTCAAACTGTTAGATACAGTTAACTTACTCAGCCATCCAAGGATCATAGTGTAAAGATCTGCAGCCATATAAAAAATGTTTGTTTTTCAGGTTAAACATAATAGATAAATCCACATTTTATATTCACAGGTTCTAAGCTGAAGTGGTATAGGGAAAAGGTTGTAAAACTCAAATGTTTCATAGAATTCAACAGAATTACTCATACATATAAAAATAAGCATAGATTAGTGAAAAAAACATTCTATACTTTATTGGTAATAGTTTTGGACTGCTGTGATCATCAAAATGAAAAAAAAAAAAAAGCTAATTGTGATAATGACTACCACAGCAAAAGAAAGATCTGCAGTATCATCAACCCCATTTATTTTTATTCCTTTTTTTTAAATCTTGCTTTCTGGTTTGAATGTTTGTGGAACAGAGGAAAATAATGCCATCAGACACATTATCTTGCAAGCCTGTTGAAAAGTACCGATCTTTAATAATTGTTGATCTTTAATTGTTTTTTAGATACTTTTGTCTGCTTTCTTCTTCCCAAAAAAATGAAATAAAAAATTAGTAAGGCATCACTCCTTTCACTCAAAGGCATATCTCCTTTCTACATCCTAGCTGTGACCAAAGCAGCCATCAACTCTGAAAAGTGCTCTAATTCAGAGTAATTCAGACTATTCAGGACTTCAGAGATTTCTGCAACTAAAATGAAGGTTGTTTTATTGGAGTTTGAATAATTTTAGCCAAGAAATCTTTATCCTGAACTATGACATTTCAAACTCACATGCTTTAAATCTAGCTTACTTCATGATTTCAGTGAAGAGGCACTCCGTCATCAGAAAATCTTATCTGATAATCAAAAATTCATCCTCAAATAAATCCCATTCATTTTCTCACAGTGAAGGAAGGGAAGGGATTTTTAACACACCATGCTGAAGTATACGCTAGAGTGTATGGGAACTGCTGAGTCACGGCCTGAACCTCTGATTGATCACCTGAGGTGAGCCTTGAGTCAGCCAGAGGAGCACAGGTGAAGGCAATTCACCTGTGCTGCCGGAAGGGGTGGAGCCAGGCTCCACCCCTCCTGGACCTATTTAAGAGCTGGCTACCAGAGGGGAAGGATCTCTTCTGGAGATCCCCTCTTTTGGTATCTTCTGGTGAGCTCAACCCAGGGGTAAGCTCTTCCACTTATTGTCTTTTTGTGATCGTTGTCTGCTTTGCCTTACTCTCTTGATTATATTGCAATTATAACATCTTGATATCTATTGATTATACACAATTATATTGTGACTATAACATCTTGGTTATACACTAGAGTTACTGTAAAATTTCATACAGCGATTTGAATATAGTAGAGACTGAAAGAATGGTATTTGATGGTTATATACCTAGTATAACCATTTGTGACAGTGCGTGAGGGCTCTGCTGTACAGGCAAATTCAGAAATCATAAAATAGGGAAAGGAAAGGCAGGCTATGCAAATGAGTGTCTGAAACACACATTGCTGGTTCTGGGGAGAGAAGAAGGGAAGGGAAAAGGGCACCTTTTGGCTCTGTCACTAAATCTACTGTGCTAAAAAACTGAGACTCACACATTGTTCCTCAGAGTTTCTGATGTTTCTCCTGTTGTGATTAAATTGCTGGTACAAGTGCATGTATGCACTGTAGTTGTCCATTTGAGCTTAACCAGTACCCCTAGATCTCACAATATTTCCCCTTCTCAGACTGGTTGCACACAGCCTCCTTACAGTAAAGGAAATGCATATGAAGAGACACTAACCAGCCTTACAGGAAGAGGTGTACAGTCATATGCTTAAACAGGACAGTGTCTTTTCATAGATAAATCTACCTTGACAGAAAGATCAGCAGATCCTGAGGATTTACTGATGTTAGGATACAACTGTAGGAGTTGCTTCTTTATTGATAAGGTAATCCAACAGTTAAAACATTCATAAAATGGACTGATCAAGTAAGAGTTTCAGTACAGGCCAATATGTTATCTGAGCTACAGAGAATTTAAGGGCTAAAAGTAGACGAGGCTAGCTCAGAATTTTTGATGAAACATGCTTGTACACATATGGGTGGAGGGGAATAATCACGGGGATCTCTGTCATGCTACCAAATACAGCAGCTCCAACATACACAGCCCTTACGCAGCTTCCATGCATTCTGCAAGGGAAGAAAAGGGAAACACTGCAGTAGCGTGCTTTGTTTGTTTTGTCATATAATACCATATTTATTTCATCATTAACTTTCTTTTTACTCTACAAGCGTGATTTTAAAATACAACATATGTGTTATATGTGTGACTTAGAACCTTGCTTCTCCACTATCTGTGATATTGTGTTTCTATTAAGAGAGTGGAATAGATATACAAACTGTCACACATACCAAAATATATTCTTTAGAAGGTTTAATTAAAACATATTTTTATGCTTGGAATGAAGTGTGTTTTTTTTCAGCCAGGCTGGCTGACCAACATTTCAGCAAGGGTTTATGTATTTAAGACTATTTTACATAAGACTGTAATTATAAATCCAACAGAAATTTGGGATTCTCAGACAAAAGAAATGCATGAGCTCAAAAGAAATACAAGCAAGCACAAATTGAGATAAGTCTATGCACAGAGTTGACAACATGAAAACAAAAACTTTTTACAGTTGCTTCTATCACACTGGCAAAAGCAGATAAGGAATAAAAGACAATCAGCTGTCATGAATGTTGCCTGAAACACTGAGAAACTACTTTAAGCTGCTGTAAGTCAGACGGACCCAGATTCCCTGTGATGAAGATGGTGATTGTAGCAGAGTGGATGATGGGGATATCGTACAGCTATGGCAGAATCAGTTGAGACAGGTCTGAGGTCACAGGAACAGAGTGAACTATCCTTCTAAACTGCATACTTCAGGGCGAGTGTAAAGGATTTCTGACACCATCCCCTCAGTGCAAAGTAGGCTTGATGCATTTGTGCAGCACAGCAGAGTGCTCGACAAAATCAAAAAGCAGTTAAGGTCTGAAGGGAACTCTGGGTCCATCCTGTCTAAACCCCCAACACTCCCACAAGAAGGGACACCCAGAGCAAGTTGCCCAGGGAAACCACTACAATTAGTGGCCGTATAATAATACTGAGTATGTATTTCAAACAAGTATTAAGCTAATAAACATCCAGCTTGTGGTTACTAGTAAAAATAGAGAAATCATGATGAGCTGTACAAGGTGACATGCAGCCATTTTCGTACTAATTCAATTTTATTCACTAATGTTCAAAAATCAGGACTCGAAGTTGAACTTAAAAATTACTAATGCAGTGGATTAATTTACAAGTCTGTCCTATCAGAAATGCTTGATTAAGAGCAAAGATAACCCTATAAACTCTTCTGGGAATAAGTGTCATAGATAAATGGCATACATAAGTGAAATTCTTGTACGAGTAAGAAGGCCTACTAATTGGTTTTAAATAATTTTAGAGAGGACGTTATTAAAAAGATTCTCACCAGCTTGAGAACTTAGGCTTTTAAGGAATTTTCCAACATATGAAGTACAAAATAGAGTATTTTGGAGGAAATATTAAGGATGTATCAGCTCCTTGTCCTGTACTACCAGTGAGGAAGCTGGAGGGATACAAAGAGCTGGAAGGGGACACAATCAGGACACCTTCCCTGAACTGTCCAAAGGGATATCCCATACAATGTGGAGTAATACTGAACAGTAAAACTGGGGGGAGTTGGTTGATGGGGCATCTTGGGACAGGGCTGGGCTCGTTCTGTAATTTCTGTTGTTGTTATTATTATTATTATACCTCCCTTTTCTGTCCTACTAAACTGTCTTTTCCTCAACCTCTGAGTATTACCTTTTTCTGATTCCCTCTCTTGTCACAAAGGGAGCACTTAGCTTCCTGTCAGATGAAACTGCAACAAGAATAAAGAGAATTATCAGTTTTGCATCTAATTTGTTCAGGATTCCAAAATAACTTTCAGTTTCATCATGTTATATCAGCACGCTCATTTTTTCCTGGAGAAAAAACTCTTTAAGTTGAGATATATATTGAGCAGGATCAGCTGGATAAAAATGATATTATCTTAATGCACGATGGTCCATGCATTTTGCTCCTCCCAAAGTGCATCAGCAGTGAAAAAATTATTTCAAAAGTATTGATTTGAGAGTACATAAAAATATATTTATAAGATCATTAAATGTAGCAATATTATCTCTGTATAAAAGTATAATCCATAAGACAGACATGACTGACAAAGAAATTAGGTTGAAAATAGAGTTATATGAAAGCAAAACGGTTCCTGACTACAGATATAACTACAGGGTAAAAAATTAATAAACACCTTTGTCTTCTGAATCTCCATTTGATGACTGGCATCCTTGGCTCCCTTTATCCAGTCTCAGTTCCTTTGATAGATTTTCTTATTACTAGTGGAGATTCTGCAATTCTTTTTTCTTTATTCTAAGTAATGAATTTTTCATTTTTCTAAGTTCTCTTCATTTCTTTTCCTTCTACACATAGCTAAATATTATTTTCAGAGGAACTTTCCCAGGAAGTATCAGCTGAAATCTTTGAACAGTATTATGACTTTTGTGAGCTGAATTATTATATGTAAAGGCATCACCAAGTTTTGGAGAGATACTTTGATACACAGAATTATTAGTTTGTAGCAAATTATATAGATTATTCCCAGTGAATTCTCTTTGTAAAACACTTTTCTTTTTTTCTTAAAGAAGAGCCCATTATTTAATAAATTACAACATAAATTACATTTTAGTTTCAGATGATAATCATGAGTTAGGAGTAGGGAGAGAAATAGAGATTACATATATATGCAAATTGCCATTGGTACTTGTTTCATGTTGTGTTGATTTGGTTTAATATCTTGTGTAGAGCTTCTGAGAATGCTGATCTTCAAAATGAAATGCTGCTGTTATGTAAGAAAAAGTTGGATTCATGTTCGGGGTTGTTTATAACTAGTGTACTATTCAGAACCTAAGGATACCCTTTATTTTACTTTATTTTACAATCATGCATTGTAAAATATATATATATATATATATAAAAAATATGAAAATCCAAAACGGAAGAATAAAACTGATGACAAGAGATAATCAATTCAGGGAAGCATGCACTGAAATTCATAAAAAAAGTAGATCATTGACATCTGTTGAAGTATTACATATATATATCCAAAGCTATGCTATTGGTCTTTGATTTTTTTTTTTTTTTTTTTCACAGCAAAATTTTATAGGCATTTAAAATCAATTTTTCCTCCATCTAGATTAGTAGGAAGTAAATTAAAATGTTCTGCTGCTTGGTCATAAACAGGATAAAATTGCCCATGTATAGGATATGCTTGTCTTCCTCAACAACATAAGGAAGGAAAAGTAGTAATGAAGAAAGGTTAATTATAAGTAATCACTGCTTTTGAGGTTAAATATAGACATTAATAGTCACAATCCAAGCTATGTGGGAAGTAGTCACTCTAAGAACTGGAGCAGAAATTAATGAATTCAGCTGTAGAATCCCAACTAACATTACTGCAACCTTTTGTCGTGGACTCCTGTATGATTGGTGAGTGTAATCCTGTACAGATCCCTCTGAAACACAGACCTTAGTATTTTACCAGGACAGATCCTTTAAGAATGTGCCTGCACTATTTCCCACCAATACATTACGTACAGACAAACTCATGTAGTATTTTTTACAAGCTGGATAAGTGGACAGTGAGGTGGGCTGCAAACTAACTGAGCAGCCAGGCTCCAAGACATGAATTTGGCTCCAAATGACATGAAGTTCATCTGGAAGCCAATCCCTGGTAGCATACCGCAGCAGTCAGTTCTTGGCAAAAACTTGATGACGGGTCAGGATACACCTTCAGACAATTTGTAGATGAAGTAAAACTGGGAGGAGAAGCTGAAACACCATGTAAATGTGCTGCCATTCAGGAGAAAGGCAGGAGAAATGGGATATGAACTTAATGAGGTTCAGCAGAGGGAAATGAATAATACTGCACCCAGGGAGGAATAGTTTCATGCACCAGTACAGGGTGAAAGACCCATGAATGGAAAGCAGCTCTGCAGAGAGGAGCTGGGGCATCTAGTGGGCAACTGGGGGATCTAGGTTAAGGAGGTGATCTTCTTCTCTACTCAACACTGCGGAGATACATCTGGGATGCTGGGCTCAGCAGCAGAAGAGAGAGATTGATTTATTGGAGAGAGTTCAGCAAAAGGCCACAATGATCACCAAGGGACTGGAGGAGTGGAATGTGAAAAAGATGGAGCACAACTGTCAATGGTTACCAGGAGGAGAGGCAGTGGGCACAAACTGAAGCTCAGAACATCTCCTCTGAAGATAAAATAACTTTTCTCCTACTGCGAGTGACTGGAGCAGGTTGTGCTGACAGGATGTGGAATCTCAGTCTGTGCAGATATTCAGATACTCAGAACTGAATGTGGTCTTGGGCAACCCACTCAGTTGGCCCTAACTGTTCAGTGGGATTGAACAAGATGACCTCAGAGGTGACTGGCATTCTCAACTATTCTGTCACTTTGTGATTCTAGTTTGCATGTCCAGAAATTACAATGAAGTAATCCTCTGTGAAGGACAGAGGTGATTCACGTGCTTGTGAAATCCATCCTTACCTCACATGTGTTCTGCAGAAAAGATGGATTTCACAACTGAGCCTGCAGTTTAGGTTCTGTGGAACTTCACTGCGGAACAATGAAACTTTCATGGAAAGCATAAGGATGCTGAATTGAACACAGAAATTCACAGTGTACCTTTAATACAGAATCCCACGCATGATTCAGTACATTCCTTTTATCTTTAAATTGTAAATGTTCAGTACAATAGTTTTTAGAAGTCGTTTTAAAAAAAAATACTGACAAAATTGCTGTTTTGGAGACATTAACTCAGATTTTTGAAACTGTAAGAGAAAGCCAGTGCTCAGAGCTAAGAATCAGGCTACGGAAACGGTCATAAAAGGCTGACAAAAATAGTATGGAATAATCTGTAGCCCATTGCCAAACTGAGATATAATTGGACTGTACAGTCCAATTGAGCTAATTGTTAGGAAATACTTTCTAACTGGAAGGAATGTGAAAGACTGTAGCAGAGTATAGTCTGGGTAAACTTCACAAAAATCTCCCAATTAAATTTATGCTTTGTATGAACCAAATTGCCTGTAAAAATTTTATACTGTTCAAGTATCATCTCAGCAGAGAATTTTTCTTGTTGGTTACGATTACTGCACATAATCTGAGGCTCAGAGGAGATTTGATAGCAGCCTTTCAGTATTTAAAAGGGGGCTATATGGAAGAAGGAGACAGATTCCTCATCAGGCTCTGTTGTGATTTGACAATGGAAAATGGTTTCAAACTTAAAGAGGGGAGATTTACACTGGATATCAGAAGTTTTTTACAATAAGGGTGGTGAGGCACTGGATAGAGGCTGCCCAGAGCAGTGGTGGATGCCTCTCTGTACTGAAAATAGCTGTATAGTCTTTTCCATTAGGCCTTGTTATTGTTAAACTTGGATTTTTTTCCCAGTGGAAAAGCCATCCTGTTGCTAGCAATCATTATCAGTATTAATTATCTTTATAATATCCATATACATTATGATTTCTTTGCACACCGATGAAAAAAATCCCCCACAGAAAGAATTTTGGAATATATATGATGTAAATAAATGCAGGAATGGTTTGGACCAGTTTTTCTATTATAGGATGTTTACAGCCTCTTAAATTTATATATTTATTGCCCTTTATATGATGTGGTTGACAACTCTAGCTGATGTTATTAATTAATTGTATATCCTTCTTGTTAGAGGAAAAACAAAACAAGCAATAAACAAAGAGAGTAATATTTTAAAGGGTGAAGATTAGACATATTTCTGATATACTCTACCAATCAAATATACTTACATTTTACAAAAAGATAAACTTTGTGAAGGAATTTGCAAAGTACTCCCATGGCAGCATATTGTTGCCAAATATATACATATATATATGTACATATAGCCATTGCATATAGTAAAGGGAGAGAAGGGCTGACTTTGAGAGGAGGCAGGGAAGGAAGGAACAAAGAAACACAGGAAAGAAGGAAGATACTGATGCAGGAGGTTGGAACGAAGACATCTAGTGTCAAAATGGGCAGGTTTGAATACAGAATGGGGAGAAATAATCCAAATTTTCCCATCTTTATTAGCTATGAAGTATTGTCCAAAAAAAAGTCCTGTTGTTTATATAATATTAATAGAACACTATCACTAATGCTGAGGTATTTAATAATGTTACAATATAAGGCTAGTAGGAAATTACTGAATTTTGCTGTCAAACATCAAAGTGACAATCTTAATAGCAAAATCAGAATTTTAATGCCCTAAAATTAGTCTGCTTTCAACAGTTTTCAGCATGCTCTTTTATCAAGGAAATCACAATGCAATTAGCTTTCAGTGCATTCACACTTGTGATTCAACTTAAGATGCACTGATTCTTGCTTGAAGTTTTGTTTCACTCCCTTATTTTTGACTCTTTCTTTATTGTTCCCTCCTTTCTTTTGCAGTCAATGAAAACAGTGCTGTACCTAATGAGGAAGAAAA
Organism: Centrocercus urophasianus; assembly: GCF_019232065.1. Taxonomy (NCBI): domain Eukaryota; kingdom Metazoa; phylum Chordata; class Aves; order Galliformes; family Phasianidae; genus Centrocercus; species Centrocercus urophasianus. The sequence continues at coordinate 1,726,542 of NW_024884733.1, read as the reverse complement.
CTGCTTTTCTATTATATTGTAGTGTATAGTATTCTATTATATTGAGTGTAAGGAGAATATGTTTTCTAACAATCAAAAATAAAATACAGCTGTCATCCAAGGCAAGGACAATCCTCTCACATACGCCCCAAAAAATCACCACCAACAGAAAACATGAACTGACAACATGAACTAAGGGGTACTACACTCTAGGGCAGAATAAAATTAGCTTCCAGAGGATATAATGAAAAATAACAAATTAGTGCTAGGAAAATTAAAAACCAAAATTGCTCGTAAGACTGCTGTTTCTGTTGACTTTCTCAGATTTAGCAGCAAGAATTATGTCCAACTTTGGAAAGAAGTTTGAAATAGCAAGTGATACATTTGTTCAGGACAACAGTTTGGATTTTATACTTCAGTCTGACTGGTTGCAGCTGGGACAGAGATGATTTTTTGATGGTGTCTGGTATGATGTTGTGTTCTGACTTCAGGAGAAAAACAATGTTGGTAACACACTGACGTTAGGTGTTGCTGAGCAGTGCTATACAGAGACAAGGATGTTTCAGTTTCTCAGCTTCCCATCCTGTCCTGCCAGTGAGGGGCTGTGGGGAACACCAGGAGGGACAGAACCGGGGCAGCTGCCCCAAACTGGGTGAGGATAGGCAGTTGCACTGCACATCACTTGTTTTGTTAATATATACATATATATATTACTATCATCACTATTGTTATTTTCCATTACTCTTACTTTTCTGACACAGCTGATAGGATTTTTAGTCTCAACTCACAAGCCCTACTTTGTTTTTTTCCTCTCTATTCTGTCCCCCATCCAGCTGAGCAAAGGGCTGTGTGCTGCTGAGCTGCCAGACAGGTTGCCCCTCATCACACAGATAAATGTGCTCTATTGACAGTTTACTGGCTGTTGCCTCCTCACATCCTGGTTTCCTCCTTCCTCTCATCCTCCTCACCCTCTCCCTCTTTTTTTTTTTTTTTTTTTTTTTTTTTTTTTAAACTCAATCTAGTGATTTGATTGCCTGGAGTTTTGAAAATGTTGTTAGTTACTGGACAGAATTGTTAAAAATGATCAGTTAAAAATGATCAGATTACCTGTTGCTTAATCCTAGCCATTGCCAGCTTTCATATTGCTGTGTTCTGCATTAGGAGTAGGGAAAAAAAGAACTATCTTCAGAGGTATACTCTGTTTTCAACCCTCACTTAACCCCATTAACCCTTGAATGTGATCTACCTTGGGCTAAAGGAGCATCAGTCACATTTCCACACTGTAGCAATACTACCAAACTGTTCAAGAGAGCAGATGCAATCAAATTTTCTTCTCTCTTCTGGTGGGAAGACTGGATAAAGCGTGGAATTTTTGGTATGACTTAAGCACTACATAAGCAGGAAATGTATTTCACTCTAAAAGAAATCTAAATGTACAAACTTAATGGAAAAGCACTGTTAGCACAGGGTTGAGGTAATTTTACTGTTGTGGCACCACTTAACAATCATGTGACTGAATAATGAAAAACAACAGCATGGATCTAAGCTGGGACAGTCAGCTGGGCAAAAGAACGAAATAGGATTTCTTTTGCATACTGCTAGATCTTTAACTTAAAAACATACCTCTGGAAAATTACAAGACATTTATATACAATAGAATGATTTGGTCCATCTGTAGGATTTAGTTGTACTGCTAGAAGTTCACTATTGCAAGTTAATTCATGACAATGTGGTCAAGCAAATAAACATAAAATAGAAAACACTAGGATTTCTATTTTATCCTGGTGTTTAGATAAAATAGGATGCAGATTTAGAGAAAAAAAAACTAACAATCTCAAAAGATGGTATGTATAAAATATATACATTTGTTTTCTAATAATTCTGCCAGACTTTTGCCTTAGGAAATCTAAATTTTTAAAGCCACAGTAGTTCTCACCTACCCCTCCTTTCTCTCACTTTGTGTAGCCTTAATATGGCAACATTACTGAAAGCATTGGATAACAAAAAAAATGAGCATGCAGTTCTCACAGGACAATAGAATAAGAAAACCAGTCATAAAAGGGATTTGCTGGCTAATGGAAAATTCTATTACAATATACAGTCTGACATGAGCACAGGTATGTACTATTTGAAAGATCCTAGATGATCACAGAATGGACAGGGTTGCAAGGGACCTCAAGGATGGTGAATTTCCAACCCCCCTCCACATGCAGGGCCACCAACCTCCACATTTCATACTAGCCCAGGCTGCCCAGGGCCCCATCCAACCTGGCCTTGAACACCACCAGGGATGGGGCATAATTATAATTAAACACCTTGCTTTTTTGACTTATTTCATCCATGATTTATAAATAGTAAAACAGTTGAAATGAAATTAATTTGCAGTTTCATTACGATATATATTTTTTAAAGATTCATCATTTCTTTTTTCTCCTTGAAAAAAAAAAAGAAATTAAATGAAGTCATTGGCTCAGATTCTCACCTTGCATAAAATATTATCCAGGCTCATGAAGAAACACTGATCATATCACATCTTATAGTCAAAGAAAAATATAAGGGCTGCTCTGAAAGTAATGCATCTTATTTTATGATGTTGGTTGGCAATGTCAGAAGTGGGTAATAGTGCTGCAGCAGTAGATGTTGAACCTTCCCACCAAAATTCTGCAACATTTTACTGCCATGTGAGAAACAGCAGCAGAGGGAAAATCTGACAGAATGATGTTTGTTGTGGAAGTGTGTATGAAGAAAAGGTGAGGAGCTGCAATCCTCCACGTGGAAAAAATAGCATTGATGCTTGCTGAACATTGATAGAGACCAGAACAGTGGATGTGAGTACAGTGAAGAGTTGGTGCTACGTTTCAGCATTGGTGACAATGACACTGGGTCTCTCCACTGGTCCGTAGTCTTATGAGCATGGCATGCAAGCTCTTGTTGATCACTGGTGGAAACACATAGTTAATGGTAGTGACTACACTGTAAAAGAGTGTTTTCTAGCTAAGAATTTGCTCTATCAAAGTGTTACTGTGCTCTGTGTGCCTGTTGCAGTTTCCATTTAATAAGTAGGAAGCATTACTTCTGGAGCAACATACATACATTTCCATTTTGCAGATGAATTACATTTCAGCTTTAAACTCTCATGCTTTGGAGTCATGTCATTCTTTTATAGATCTTTAAATCCACTCTTAGCTATTATTCTTCAGATACTAAATGTACAATGAACATTGCTTTCCATAACTCTCCATTTCCATTAAACTCACATTTTCCAGGAGCCCTTCCTACTTTGTTGCTTTTCTTCTAATCATTACTCTTTTCATGCTTCTTACTACTTCAAATCCCATTCAAGTTCGCATTCCCTGGGTCTCATTACTTGAAGCAGACTGCTTCTTGTAGCTTTGATTAAGGATTGAATGTAACTCCCTCACCAAGCAGTGCCTTTGCTTAAACAGCAGAAGTAAAAGCAGTTGTCTCTCACTTGACTTGCAGTGTGACAATATTTGTTCAGCATAGATCAGATAAAGGAACCCCTTCCTGATGCAACAAGGGAAGCACCATTGCTGATGGCTTCCCCTGTTGGCTTCAACGGGGCAATTATTCATTTCTGGAATAATATGTATTACCTTTCAATCTTCTGCCTTACTATATGCTGATTTTTTTAAATCTTTTTAACTTGAATCATACTGAACAATAATTTATCACACCTTTACAGAAATGCTATTATTTACTTATTTTATGTTTACTATTGTATAGTAATGCTAAATATCAATATGTATATGTATATGTAAGGATACTTCATCCTGTTGTAAAGTTTATGCTTAATCTCAGCTCTTTATACCACACAGTAACATTTAGTACAATTAATTTCTTACATTTTTCCTACTACAATTACCAATCTTAAATTTCCCAGTAGGAACCATAAAGCCCACATCTTTAATGATGTTTTCAGTCCATTCTAGCCAACATGAATGTCACTGAAATGCAGTCGTGGTTTTGATGTTTCCTGTTACTTTCTCTTCTTTGCCTGGCTTTATATCACGTAAATTTTATTACTTTTCAGGTTTTTTTTTGTTTGTTTGTTTGTTTTTGTTTGTTTTGTTTTTTTGTTTTTTTTTACCAGCCTATTAAGGAAAAGAAAATTGCTTTGTTTATGACACTAGGGCCTATGCTATTCCATTAGTGACCTCCATCTTTATCAAACTGCTTCAAATGCTTAATGTTATAAAGTCTTAATGCATAAAATAGCAAGTTTTAGAAAACTCTTTCACCACTGAAGCAATGTAAATGACTCTATACAGAAATCAGTGCTGGGCTTCCTTGGGCCACAGGTTCTCTGATTATCTGCTTCACTGCAGTGAACATTCAAGGATCTCCCAAGTGTGGTTTGTGCTGCCAAGAGAATATGCCTAGGATAGACAGGACGAAACGTGCTGTCAGGATTCCACCACTCCTCAATAAAAAGGGGATGAAGCTTAGACAATTACAAACCAGACAATTTTGATAACAAATACCTCTCTTTTGTATGACTAAAGTTAGATATCCTTCGGGAGTTTTACCGTTGGCTTTGGTAGTAATAAAAGGCCTCCTGTAAGACATATGATTAAATGGCTGAACTATGACCATTGTTATGAAGAAATACATAAAAAATACATTTTAAAAATAAGGATTTAGAAAATCTACAGTAACTTTCTTTAACACTTCCAACATGTAATGTCTAATAACCCAAATGAATGAATTTGCTAATAAACATTAACCACCTACCTATAACCAAACAACCCGACAACCAACCAAATAAATAAACAAACTCTTCAGGAGTATTGCACTCTGACAGTGACAGATACATACCTGAAAGTATTTTGCTCATTTTATTCTTTCCTCTTACAGCATCTCATTACTGGTTCAACTTTTTGCAAACTCCTCCCATTTTCAATCTTTTATGAAGTTACTTTTAAAATAACGATTGTATGCAAATTCTTGGCAACAACTCGCTTTTTATTTCTCAATTCCTCGTATAAGGGAAATATGAAATGGCAGCAAACATTAGCATGGTTTTGTCACAACCTCTACAGACAGCAAAACTGCTGATGTCATCTGCCAATCTTTTCCAGTTCTACACTTTGTTAAAAGGATTTAACATTCAATTAATGACCATTTCTATCATGTATGTGAGTTTTTTCAGCACATATTTGATTTACACAGCATAAAAGAAACTTCATTAGATTGCCATTACTGTATAACAATAACTTCATATTAATGTATATTTAAAAAAATAGTCCCAGGTCATGCTCAGAAACATTTAAGTCACATAAGAATTTTTAGTGGAGAACAGCTCTATAGTTGAATCAAAGTAATTTATTTTCTTGCTCCTAATGATTTTTTTTTTCCCCTTAAACAAAGTTCTGAATAATTATCATTTTATCTGTAATAAACTAGTCAGCAAATAAAGTCTTCTGCCAGTAGCCAGAGGAGAACCACACTTCTACTCCTAAGCCATTACTTGCTATATAATTTGTATAAATAATTTTCCCTTAAGAAAGAAAATAATTTTTGAGCTTAACGCTGAGAACACGGTACAGGAAAATAAGGAATTTAAGAAGGAAATAGAAAAAGACAGAGTAAACTTTGAGATGAAGTTGATGAAGAAGAAGAGATGAAGTTAGTCTCATGTCGCATGTTTTCAGTGGTGTACGTTTTAAATTATCATAATATTTTTGGATTTGTCTGATAGATTTAGCTTGCTTATTTGTTAATTTGTTTTGTTCTTGACCTTTCCCCTCTGTTATTCTGGGAAAGCAAACTTTCCTCCCATTGATTTGTCTAGACTAAAATTAAGAAGAACCTTTTCCTAAGACATTCCAGCTGACAAAACTGATCATGTTATAGAGTACAAGGTAGTACAACTCATGTACTCGATTATGGCATTTATCTAATCCCTTAATATGTAGTTTTAAAATGTTTTACGGAACATATTTTAAGCACAATTAAAAACTTTATGTAAGAACTAAATTTGTGTGCTCTGTATAACAGTAGTAAAAGTTTCATAAGCCCAGCTGAGTTCTAGGCTATTTCTGTAAACTTTCAGTTAATCCAAGGTTCTGTCTATACTGACAAATTTTCTGACATGCTGAAAAAGAAGCTAAACTACTATTATTCTCTTTCTCAGTTGAGATATGGGATAAGCTAAAGAGTCTACGCAGAATGCAAAGTGACACTAGGTCCACAATCTGGACCTTATCATTTGTTGTCTTTCCACACTAAAGATGGTATTAGTAATAAATATAATTTTGCTGTTCTTGTTGTACGTGAGCCAATTCTTGCATGCAATAGTTCTATCACAATTTAATGTTATTTTTCTATCAGGCCATTGTTATAATTACAATCTCATTAAAGAAACAAACTGTCTTGCTGATTAGGATGAAATAGAACACAAAACAAAATCTATAGATCTGTCTAATATTTCAACATTATTCAATTTTCCCCTGTTTCAAATTAAAGCTATTTGTGTTGACAAAAATGGATTCTGTTTTTCCTGCAATGCTAATTCCCCTATCACTCAATACTCCACAAAAGTCAAATTTTCTGTTGGCAGCACCACCCAATTTGCATAAGAAAATAAAAACAAAACTACATATAATGTAATCAGTTTTATATAAAAAACCTCCATCTTTAACTGTCCAAGAGAAGATAAGCTCCACGGCTTGTAACCCATCTCAAGTAAGTGACATCTTAGTTACATCTGTCGAAGTCTTACTAACTGGGTGATGCTAGTACAGATTAGAAGAAAAAATAAGCACAGAGAATTTCAATGGAACATATTACCAAAAAGCTATGGATGATAGGATGATAGCTGCAGTAATTTAGGGGAGTAACAGATTCAGAAATTTAGCTGTTTTGGTTTTCACACATTTGAAACATTTCTGGTCTAGGAGACAGTGACAGCAATGCACGAAAAATCTTGCAAAACAGTGAAAACAGTAAATTTTCATCAGGAAAATCTATGCATGGTTGTCTGATGTGTTGTTAGAGTCAAAGGTGAGAGGGCTATGTGCAAGGGTCATGATACCAGCACAGCCATTTACAACACCTGTCCTGGGTTCAGCAGGGACAAAGTTGATTTTCTTAATAGTGTCTTGTATGATGCTATGTTTTGTCTTTAGGAGAAAAACATTGATAGCATATCAAACTTTTTGGTTGTTGCTGAGCAGTGCTGTACAGAGCTGAGGATGTTTCAGTTCCCCAGCTTCTCCTACTGTCCTGCCAGATGGAGAGCTGAGAGAGGACAAGGAACAGGAAGGGGCATTTGTACCATACGACATCATGCAAAAAAACAAAACAAAACTGTGAGAATCTGGCCAGGGAGGTGGCAGACACTGCTCAGGGACAGGCTGGGCATAACTTGCTGGGGGGTGAGAAATTGTGTGGCTCACCACTTGTTTTGTAAATATATTTACAAGTATATGTATATATACACACACACACATATTTTCCAGGATTGTTCAGCCTGGAAAAGAGAAGGCTGCAGGGAGACCTCATTGTGACCTTTCAGTATTTCAAGGGAGTTTAGAAACGTAAGGTAAATGAACTTTTTACAACTGCAAAAACATGGCTGATGTGCCATGTACATGTTGGTAAAAGCAGACCAGCTGAGCTGATGCTGGCTGCCCAAAGAAGATTGAGTACAAGAAACTATGTGACTGTTGAGATACATGAAAACATAATCCTAGTGGGAAGCTGGTACTCCTACAAGCACTTACCAGCACTTAGCTGATAACTTTTTATTCAATACCAGTCTATGTGGGCAAAGATCTTGTTCAAAAATGTCCTGAAATATATGTGCTTTGCGGAAATTATGAGTTGCTTAAGAAATATTCTGATTGTGGGAACTGGGAACTGAAGGACTGCAGCCAGTCTATGAACCTCTGCCACTGGTATGTCCCCACATGTTTACCCAGCTCCAGAACAGAGCTGCTCCTCTAAGGTGCACTACTTCCCGAAGCGTTCCAGTGAGGCCTTCCTATAGACTGCAATTCATCAAAATTCAATGCAATCTGGATGCAAGCCACGGAGTAAAGTCATTCCGGCACAGATCGTTCCATCACGTACGTGCAAACGAGGCAACGAGAGCCAAACTACCTACACCACTGTCAACCCTTCTCTAGACGCAGCTCTCCACGGCCTGCAGCCGCAGTCCTTCAGGCCACGCCCAGCTATTCCAGGCGCGAGCCGCTCCATGGAGCGCGGCACATCTGACCTCTAAGCAGGGCCCGGAGAGCTGCAGCACGAGGACGGGACCGAGGTGTGGACGGGCCGCTAAGCCCGGGTGCACTCGGCCGGGCTGGGCGACAAATCGAGGGCGGGGGCCGCTCCGCGCCGGACGCGGCCGTTGGCAGCCGCTTTGACGGCCCCGGCGCGGCCGAGGGCGAGCCCGTCAGCGACGGCGAGGGCACCGCCGGGAAATGTCCGGCGGCGGCCGCGGAGACGGCCGAGGGAAGCGGGAAGAGGGGAGCCAGGCGCCGGGACTTTGTGACGCGGGCCGGTGTCGCGCCCGAAGGCCATTGTGACGCGTGGCCACCCCGAGGGGCCGGAGTCCCCCGCAGAGTGCCGCTCACTCTTGGGAGAGAGGCTCCGCGAGGAGGTTCCCCCGAGTGCCTGCGACCGAGCATCTGCGCGAGGACGCGACGATGAGCGAGGAGCGGGACAAGAAGGACGAGCGCCGGCCCGACGCGGGGCCGCCACACGTGCCGGACCGCCGCGGGGTGCGGACCGGGGAGGGAGGCGCTCGGGCTCGGCCGGCGGTGACTTTGCCGCTTCCGTCCCGCGCCTCCTTCTCTCCACGGGCGCCGCCGCCGGGCGGCCGGAGCCCGGCCTCGTCCCTCCGCGGCGTCCGGCTGCCCCAGCTGCCCGGCCCGGAGAGCTCGCGGGCCTCCAGGCGCCGCGACGCACAGGTAGGTTGCCCGAGGGAGGCGGGACTGGACGTCTTCCCGCGCCGCGTGGGGACCGCCCTGTGCCGGCGCGGCTGCGGGGAGCATGGCGGCGGCTGCCCGCGGGCTGAGCCTTTTCTGGAACCTTTCTCCTCGGCTTCTCTTGCAGGCGGGCGGGCGGGAGTTTTCCCTGTCGGTGACCTGCGGCGGTGCCAGCGGGCGAAGCGGGCAGCCTCAGCTACCCTTGCTGCCTCTCTTAAGGAGGGCAGGGCTGCCGGCAGCTGCAGCCTGCCATGCGGCAGCGTCTTCTAGAGTCTGTAAACTGCCTGCTCTGCCAGCAGCAGCCTCTTCAACACCTTCTTCAAGAGGCAGAGCGCGTGCCATGGGCACTAAAGGCTGCAAACTCCCAGTTCTTGCCCCGAGACCTCAGCAAACACTGCAGATGTCCAGTTGTAACACATGGTGGGCAAACTCTGTGAGTGTGCCCCAGCTCAGTGCTGCCAGCACTGGTCAGGGAAAACTGGGCATATGCGCTGTGAAATCGAGGGCTGAGGCTCAGATTCCTGCCTCTAGTGGTTCCCAAACCAGGGATGTCAGAGTGCAGGTTGAACTGCAAGAATTTGAAGAGACTGCTGAGAGGGAATCTGCAGAATGTTCATCTGGCAAACTGTGGAGCACATCTCTTTCCTCATCTGATGAGGCAGGCAACATGCCTTCAGCTTCTCTTCCAGCTGCGGACCTTGGGCCTGGAGGACACCTTGAGGCTTTGCCTGTAACAGGTCCTGAAGATGGGGAAAACTCAACTTCTTCCAAGGCTGAATACTTTCCAGAGGAGGCCAATGCAGCACCACTTTTCTGGAGAGCATGTGAGGGGGAAGAGGAAGAAACAGCTACCGCCATGCCCAAGTTCTCCAGCCATTCTCTGGGAGAAGCACTAACAATGCAAGATCCCAGAGAGGTCTGCGGGGAGGCATATGAATATCCTCCAGTTCACCCAGCAGTCCGGAGAATCCGGGATGAGGCAAAGAAGGGCCAGATGCTGTCCAACTGGAACATCTCCTGGCCAAATAGCATGAGCCTGCCCAGGCTGCTAGGGCCCCAAGCAACAGAAGACAGTGCCAATGCAGCTGACAGTGCTCAGGGCACGCTGAGCGTCCACAGTATGACACTGAGGGCTGAGGGCCAGTTTCCTCCTTCTGATGATTCCTCAGCCAGGGATGTTATAGTCCTGGATTCTCAGCTAGAGTTGGAAGAGATTGCAGAGATAGAAACGGCAGGACAGTCATCTGGCACCCCGAAGGTCGCACCTCTTGCCCCATGTGATGAGGCACACACTGTGTGTTCACCATCTCTTCTGGATGCTGATCCTGGGCCTGCAGGACACCTTGAGCCTCTGCCTGCATCAGTGCTGGAAGATGCAGAAAGCTCATATTCTTCCGAGGCTGCATGCTCCACAGAGGAGTCCGATGCAGTATCACTCCCCTCATCAGAGTCCGAGGGAGGAGAAAGAGAAGAATCAGCTATGGCTGTGCCTGAATCCTCCGGACAAGATATGGGAGAAGCACAGAGACTCCCAGATCCCAGTGAGATCAACAGGGAGCCCTATGGGTACTCTCCCATGATCCCAGCAATGAGGAGAATTCTTGATGAGGACATAAATGAGCGGATGTTGTCACGTTGGAATATTTCCTGGCCAAGGAATGTGAGAAGCCCCAAGCAGCGAAGGCTCCAGGCAAGAGGTGACACATTCGATAATGTTGGCACTGTTCAGGGCATGTCAGGCATCTGGCCCACGACATCACGGGCTGGTGACCGGTTTCTTGATTCTGGTGACGCCCGAACGTGGCCTGTTAGACTGCCAGTTATACTGGAAGAGTCCAGTGATGACAGCGACAGTGATGCCAGCACTGCTGAGGGCACGCTGGATGCCAGAGACACTCCAGTGACAGATGAGGGCATGCACCCGCCCTCCAGTCCTTGCTCTTTAACACTGGAGAACGTGGAGGAAGACTGGGAATGTGACTCTGAGGAAGATGCTGAAGCAGAGGTAGTCAGCATCACATCCAGCACATCTGATGATTCATCTGGTGAGGTGGAGGCCACGTCTTCAGCTTCGTCAGTGGCTGCAGATCCCATGACTGAGGAGCATGTGTCAGCTTGTGAGGGAGCGGAAGATGTGGGCCCTCAGCACGAGGTGAGCCAGGTGCATTTGGTTGGCACCAGGCATGAAACTGAGGCAGAGGCAGGAAAGGTGCCTGGACTGTGCGCTGTGGGGAAATGCCTGGTGCTGTCTCCTTTCCAGCCAGCTCCATGCGTTAGGGTGGACAGCTCCTCTGTTACCCCCGCCTTGCCTTCAAGCAAAGGGGCCTGGAAAAGGGATCCCTTCCCCGGGGCCATGGCACCAACACCATCACCAGCCAGAGGCATACAGGTGTGTGGTTTTGTTCTCTCCACACAGGTTTCTGCAGAGGCTGAAGAACGTGTAAAGAGCTCTGTGTGCTTCAGAGACGCACCGGAAGATGGCCCAGGTACGTCCCCAAGCAGAAAGCAATCCCAGGGAGGGGCCTTTCGAGCTCAGATGGCCCACCAAGTGGCACAGAGGCCGGCAGCATTCCATGTGCTGCCATATCCAGGCCAGTCCTCCCAGGGAAATTCCATGGTGGTGGGTGGCAGGCTGGGCCTTGCCTCTGCCCCTTGCCTACAGCTCTCTGTCTGCCACAGGTACCGCTGCCGCACCACATGCAGCGGCTCAACGCTGGATTCCAGCTGTCATCAGGACTGTGCTCCAGGCTCTGTACAGGATTTGCACCCGCAGCTGCAGCAGGGACTAGCAAGAAGAGAGGCACGAGGCTGCAAACACCACACAGCTTCCCAGAGACATCTGATTTCAACCTGTCAATGTAGAATTCTGGTTCCATCCTGTCAGTGTAGAATTCTGGTTCCATCTTGTCAATGTAAAATTCTGATTCCATCCTGTCAACATAGAATTCTGATTAAATGTCATCTTTATTCCATCCTGCCTGAGTGCTGTCTGATCTGTGTGCTCGTGCATGTTTGGTCTCTGAGTGCCACTACTGGGCTCAATGCATGTTTGGTCTCTGAATGCCACTACTGGGCTCAGAGCATGGGACAATGGATTTGTGTGTCAGTGGTGCCAGGAGTGTGGGCATGCAAGGCAGAGTGATTTCTGGCTTGCAAAGTGTGAGCTGGCTGAGCCAGTGTGTGTGTGTTAGTGGCCTGCGATGAAGGGGGTGAGGGGCTCTGAAAGGGGCAGCCCTGGTGGGAGAACACCTGTGTGTCTGTAGGGGTGAGACCCCTCCTCTCACCTACCTAGAGGAGACCAGGGATGGCCTGGCTGGGTCGGGGCTCCTCAGGTGTCACACTGTGCAGGCTTGGGCACTCCCTACATTGACACCATCATTCCCCCATATGAGGATGTCATCAATATGCAGATAAATCCAGACACCGTGGTCCAACGTGAGCTTCTGCAGCCTCCGTGCCTATGCTGCAAGTGCCAGAGTGGGCGAGTGTTTGCACCCCTGAGGTAATCGGGTGAATGTGCATTGCACTCCCTTCAAGTGAATGCAAATTGACTGTCCTCCACCTTCCTCAAGGGGACCATAAAAAACCTGTCTTAGATATCAATAGCAGCCAGAAAGGGGTGAGCCTGGTCCTGTAGGGCATTAATCAATTCTGAAACATTTGGGGCAGCTTTTGCTGAAGGGGCAGTCTTGGCATCCAGACGCCTGCAGTCCACTGTTAGGAACGTGTCTGAGCCAGACAGTGTGAGCACGCCCAGGCATCCCGGGGCCGCCACGCGTGCCCGACCAGGCGACTTTGCCGCCTCCGTCCCGCGCCTCCTTCTCCCCGCGGGCACCGCCGCCGGGCGGCCGGAGCCCGGGCTTGTCCCTCCGCGGCTTCCGTCTGCCCCAGCTGCCCGGCCCGGAGAGCTCGCGGGCCTGCGGGCGCCGCGACGCACAGGTAGGGAGCACGAGGGAGGCGGAGCCGGACGTCTTCCCGCGCCGCGTGGGGACCGCCCTGTGCCGGCGCGACTGCGGGGAGCATGGCGGCGGCCGCCCGCGGGCTGAGGGCTGTCCTCGGTACCGAGTGCGGCGTGAGCGGGAAGGACCGCGCTCACTCGGCCTTTCTCCTCGGCTTCTCCTTGCAGGCGGGCGGGCGGGAGTTTTCCCTGTCGGTGACCTGCGGCGGTGCCAGCGGGCGAAGCGGGCAGCCTCAGCCACCCTTGCTGCCTCGCTTAAGGCGGGCAGGGCTGCTGGCAGCTGCACCCTGGCGTGCAGCAGCATCTTCTAGCGTCTCTTAGCTGCCTGTTCTGCAAGCAGCAGCCTCTTCCACACCTTCTCCAAGAGACAGAGCGCGTGCCGTGGACATTAGAGGCAGCAGACTCCCAGTACTTGCCCCGAGACCTCACATCCAGGACGGGACAGCAGGGGCGGAGAGCCGGGGTCCAGCTCGGGAAGTCTGCTCAACCATTCTCATGCCTCAGCACGACAGACCCAGACAAAACTACGTGGTATCTCTGAGCTGTGCTGCCACTGCAAGCCCAAGAGTCGAAGTGCAGCTGGCAGTACCAGGGCACCATGCACCAACCAGCAACCTGAGAGCACCAGGAAAAACGGCCCAGGTGCTCTCCACCAAGGCTGGGAAGATCCACGCAGCTTGGGGAGTTGCTCAGGAGGGCATCAGAGACACTCGTGCTGCCGCTACACCATCTTCTAGAGCAGCTCAGAAGGGCCCAGAAGGGCAGGCAGGCAGCAAAGAGTGAGACAAGGAGCCTCTGTCTGCATTCGTGACTGAAGATGCAGGCAACTTAGATTCTCCCGAGGCTGCACACTCTCCAGAGGAGGCTGATGATGCCGTGCTCTTCCCAAGAGTGTGTGAGGGGGGAAAAAGAGAACTAACTGCTACCACCATGCCTGAAGTCTCCAGACAAGCTCTGGGAGCAGCACTGAGACTGCAAGATCCCAGAGTGGTCAACCGGGAGGCCTATGGATGTTCTCCAGTGCACCCAGCAATCTGGAGAATTCAGGAACAGGCGAGGAAGGAGCAGATGTTGTCCAGCTGGAACATCAGCTGGCCAAACGTGAGCATGCTCAGGCTGCTAAGACCCCAAGCAGCACATGCCAGTGCCAGTACTACTGACACTGCTGAGAGAATGCTGGACACCTGCACCACGACATCGAGTGTGGAGAACACCTGTGTGTCTGTAGGGGTGAGTATGGCTGGGCATCTACCTAGAAGACCCATTTTGCTGAAAGGGCAGTCTTGGCTTCCAGACATCTGTAGTCCACTCTAAGTCTCCCTTTGCCATTAGGCTTCTACACTGGCCATACAGGAGAGTTTTAAGGAAAATTTGCAGGTACTATTATCCCTTGATTGCATAGTTCATAAATCTCCAACCCCTGTGCCACACCAAACTCCCATTTAATACTAGTCCAGGTTGTCCAGGGCCCCATCCAATCTGGCCTTGCATACCTCTAGGGATGGGTTTGATGGGATCTCAAGAATCATCTTGTTCCAACTCTGCCTCCACCTCCCAAGGTGGATAGTGTTCCCTACCTCTGGATCTGTCTCCCTGCCTCTGGATCAAGCCTGGCCTGGAATGCTTCCTGGAAGAAAGGAGTTTTTAATGGAAGCAAGAGGGAGATAGCCACCATTGTCTATCCAGCGTGGTTCATAGTTCAGTCATTGATCTTCAGTAGTGGTGGGTCATCAGGCATTATTGTTCTGTTGACAGCAACAGTGACTATGGCAATGATGGCAACTTTTCAATGGTAGTACAAATTTATAAGTCCAAAGTGGTTGAGTCAGCTCTCCTTGAAGTGGCAGCTTTTGGCTTTGGGATCTCAGCAGGAGGAACTCATTTTGTTCCCATCTTCCGGGCCTTGCCAGCAGATAAGAGGGTGCAGGGAGGTGCCCACTTGTATCTTGCCTTCACAGGATACAATGGTATCATACCCCAATCTCCCATAGCAAGCTGGAGTTATTTGGTCACAGGCTAATCTTCTGCCAGTAAACAGTCCTGAGCACTCTGTTCCGAAGGCAAACAGCTAAAATTGTCCACACAGTGATGTTGATTGCCACATGGAAACACCCATCACACATCTCCTAGACAAGTCAGTCTTATCACAAGAAATACCTCAAGAAGCAAGCTTTGAGCCAAAAAAAAAAAAAAGAAAAGAAAAGAAAAAGAAAAAGAATTCTCACCCCACCCCATGGCTCAAAGATTGCTTGAAATAGATTGCTTGAAATGAAGCGTAAGTGACCCTCCACAGTGGAGAGGAAAAGAAAAAAAAAAAAAAAAAAAAAAAAAAAAAAAAAAAAAAAAA